>NC_081786.1:15634781-15797281 GCF_963082965.1 Carassius carassius
TTTGGAAGAGTCGTGATGTTCGGCGCCTCCTCACATCTTTAGTCTTATATCAGGTGCATCCCCACATCCCAGGCTAAATACGCCATTAGCGCTGATCAGTGGGTAAGATAATCCAGGTTATAAATATGAGGCTAGGTGAGAGTGCCTTTGGGCTAATGCTATATGAATAAGACATGGCCTATATTTTTGTCCTAGGCATAGACATGGTTTATGGGACATAGCCCACATTGTGAAATCCAATCAAAGGCACAGTCACAGAACCCTGCGTTCATTGGAGCTCCAACCTGCGCTGACTTACAGCCACGGCGCTATGCGGAGACTCCAGCAGCGCGCGGGGGAAAGAAAGAAAGAAAAATGACACCATATGTACGAAGAAACAGCATTTTAAAAGACCACCCTCATGCTGCACAACAAAGACTAACACTCTGCAATTAGTCTAATTAATGTAAAACAATGGGCCGCATGGCCACTTATCAAATTGATTGTTCTCCCTATCGAAGGGGGAGTGCAGTAGGCCTGGCCTTGTAAAGGGCGACTAATTTCGGGAGATGATTGGAGTTGTCACGTTGCTGCGGGCCAATTACCTCCTGACTCCGGTCACGGACGGCAGACGAGGTAATTAGCATGCGTTTAAGAGGCGCACTTACCGCCCATATTCTAATTAGCTGCGTGTTGCCATTATATGGAAAGTGAGGGTGGACATCTCCAGAACTTTAGAGATTCGGAGTGGGGTTTGAGGGACAACAGTCCGTCCCCTCTGATCATAATGAGGGTTTTTTTTTCTCAGCCCATCTCAAGCAGCTTAAAGGAGCCACTTTTCTCAGAGCCTTATAAACTGTCTTCCTCTCATCTGTAGCCGCCGCAAATCCATCATTAATCCTTTCAATTAATTTATTCTGGCGGGCTTCTCTCAAGCTTTAGCCCTCGTGATTTCACATTATTACAGAAACCACAAGCCGCTGTAGAGAACGGTGAAGCACTTCTCAGTGATGCTCATATAGTCACCAAATATGTACAGTAATGGGATGCAATTTTAAAATATAAATAAATAAAGCGAGGGTGGCATTTGCTGGAATGATAGTGCGTGTCCTGCGGGATGTGAAGAAGTCACATTGTTTCTTGTGCGGCTGACCCTTGAGAGAGGATTCGCCTGCTGCCTTTATCCTCCACATTCTCTTAATGGCCGTTTTACACTTTTAATTAATTCCATTTGACACCATTAAGACTCCTCATATACATGTTAATTGCAATAGGGGGGATGGCGGGAGGAGGAGGGGTAGAGTAGTTTTTGGTAGAGCACTGCTCTCTTCCTCTCATCTAAGCCTAAAATACATTTTGAGTAGGAATTAAATGATTGACTAAAGTATTTAGCTCAAAACTAGAAGAGGATACAAATCTAAAGGTTATTTGCTGTTGCTACAGTGCTACTGTGTCATCTTATTCTCACTTTAAGATATGTTCTTCATTAGGGTAACATATGTTCTGTCCATCAAACTGACAAGAGCAAGAGCGCCGGGCTGAATTAAACACCTTTTACATTGTCGGTAAACACTGTTTAGAGAGCGAATGACTAATGAAGATTGTATTTTATCGTCTTTTGAAAGCAAGTTTAACTAACTAACTAACTAACCCCAACTAACACCAACATTTCAGTTGGCTGATGGATTTAAAATGCTACAAAATACAAACAGTACTTTCATTATGGCAAAAAATCATCTACAGGGTGAAATCATTGATCCAACAAAAACTAATAACTAACTGCTGGAAGTTGGTGTTGTTGGACATGCGTAAACTAACCTTTCAGTGGATTTGCTCTACAATTGTAACTAAACATAAATTATTTTATTTCAATTTTGATTTAAATTTATTATTTATTTTATGCAAAGTATGCCATTATTCTGAACACTGTCCTCTTTTTATGTCTGTGGTGGCTACAGTCCTGCAGAAAATGTTATATATTTTTTTATTTTTATTTTACATTATTATTTTTTTCTTCAAAAGGTTCTAAAACTTTTACATTTGGTCACCCCTAATCTTGAATATTTAGTTACTTATTTATTATTATTATTAAAACAATGTCAGTACTGTTTTTTTTTCTTTAAAAAAATGAGATTTAAAACATGCTATATTCTCTCTTTTGTATTCTATTCAATTCTATTCTGTTCTACTCTTCTCTGTTGTATTATATGCTACTCTATTCCAATTTTATTTATTTGATTTCTTTATTGAGATCTATTGCTATCTATTCCAATCTACACTCTGCTACTCAATTCTTGCATTGAGATTCAAAAATAGATAGCCTATGAAGTTGTCTAGCTACTCTGTTCTATTTTTTCTCTATTCTGTTCTATTCTAATCCATTCTGTTTTACTCCATGCTATTATGTTATTATTATTATTATTATTATTATTATTATTATTATGATGATGATGATATATTAGGATGCAACAATTATTTTCATAAAAATTATTTCATTTTCAGCCTTATCCACTCTGAAAATGGAAATTAAGTTTATTAAATAATGTGCAGCTCTAATTAATTGCCTCTACATGTAATTCAGTATAATGGTTTTTATGTGGATTGTAGTATGTGCCTGTATATGTATTTGGTTTTCGCTGGTGTGGTCAAAGACAAATTTCAACCATGGTTAACAATAAAGATGTATTATTGTATTGTATATGATGGCAGCCTCATTATCAGTTTTATTATCAGTTATTGCACTGACTACACTGATGAAAGGGTCTTAGATGAAGAATACTGTTAAACGGTATCACACACAGTGCACACCTACATCCTGATCTTTCTGTAAACACTGCATTATTTCCCACTCTACACTTCTTTTTAACGTGAACACGCTGTGCTCTTCTACGCAATGCTTTCACTGACAACTCCTCATTCAGTGCTGCTGTAATACAGCGGTTCCAAGCGACAGGCCGACATGTCTCAGCAGAAGTGAGATTTAAAAAGGGAACGACTGAGAGACACCGAGATGGAGGAGATGGCGAGTGGAGGCTGACAGGAGAGGCAGGAGCCAGTGCACTTGGAGGAGCTGTCTAACAAGGTGCTGAGCACAGAAACCCAAGGGAGTCTCTGCTCTCTTACCCCTCAAGATTAGACACCGGCAGTCAAGCAGGACATGGGAACAATGCAAAGGGTCGCTGGGGAGATGGAGGTCCCCGAAAACAAGTCAGTCCGCATGTCACTCTCTCTCTCGTTCTCTCAGTAGTAGCACATCTCTAAACATCCCCTTATGTCAGGACAAATTGCTCAAGCTTCAAATCTTATTCTTTGGATCCTGAAAAGGCAATAGAGAATTAATATATGGCAGGGGGATGGATGGAGGGAGGGAGAGAGAGAGAGGGAAATAAAGACACATAATAACAGAACCAGAGTAGGACAGCAAAAAATATATAAATGAAGACCAAATACAATGTTGAGAAAAGGGTGACTAGTAATAAGCAAAAACACTGCACCAAGTTAACAATAAATTTTATATTATGTATACAGCAATTATACTTTTTCAAAATCACATTCAAACCTTTTTTCACCAAATGCACTAATTTAGATTTATTTTGTTTTAATAATAAATTATGCATATTTACGTTTTACTTTTTTATGCAGAAATGTGCTTGTATATAATCGGGCATCTGCCACTTTGCTCTCATATTGGTCAACCACTACTAAACTCCTCTGAACACCCTAGCAACCACATAGCAACATGCTAAAAACCATTCAGAACACTTCAAACACCCTGGCAGCTCACTCACAACAGTGCAACATTGCTGCGATTGTATTTTAGATGGGCAAGCACCACGCACATTCTCAGAATTACATCTCCATTACACACCTCCATGTTACCCCAAAATAGAAAAAGAAAATGGTTCATTCCTAATGCATGACTCAACCAAAGGCTTTATAATGTGGCTCAACCAAAGACATTACAATCCTTTCCCACTGACACCAGTTGAGGAAATTCAGATGGCTACTTTTGCCTGACCACTCAGCCATCACTGGTATTTGCACCACTGGCCACACAGCACACGCTCCAGCTGCCATAGTTCATCTTCTATGGGTGGAAAAAAATGTCTTGTGGTCACCTATATGCCACTGTTGACAACTGTAAGACATTGTACTTTTGGGGTTTTGCAAGTGAATCATTGCCCTTTAGTTATAGGAGCTTGTGTTAACTGACTGTTCAGTTTGAGAGTGCTGTTTTGACAGAGGTGGGACTTAATATCTGTCTTACTCTTTCTGTCTGACCTTACTTTCCCCATGATCACTCTTTCCTTCAAAGCCATTAGGGTCCGATTTCGCTCACCTTATATAGGAAGACGCTGCCCTTGAAAAATACATGGAGTCCTTAAGCCAATGTAGACTCACCACCTAGAGTGCTTTAAAAGGATGTACACACACACACACACACACACACACACACACGCACGTGCACACAGACACACACAATGCATTTGCAAATATTCAAGACTAAGGCTACATCTTTGAAGAAGAAAATAATGCCAGTTGTTTATCACATAAATATATCTTATGCAGTCTTATACAGGGGCTTACATATTCTTATATTCAGGAGTATGGTACACAAGTCATTTGTACCCTAAGTGTCATTTTTAAAGATATTTTAATTAAATTTAACACAAAAAAAAAAAAAAAAAAAAAAAAAAAAAAATATATATATATATATATATATATATATATATATATATATATATATATATATATATATATATATATATATATATATATATATATATATATATATATGTATTAAAACAAAGTACAAATGTAAAGTAAAATATACAATAATAAACAGACAGTATAAGTTAAAATTTTATATACTTATTTTAAAAATAAAAAAGACAAATTCATGTATTAATACTTTTAAAGGAAAAAAAATAATTTCTGGTTGAACTATTCCTTTAAAAATATCATGAAGTATTTCCGACCCTTACTGACTGTTCTAACCACAATATTTGCTAAAAGCAAGTGAGGGAAAAGTAAATTTTTTCCATTTGTATTTTACAGAACAAAGTCATACACAAAGACACAAATTGTATTTCATTGAATTCAACTTAATTTAATAATAATTTTATTATTATTTTTAAATTATATTATTATATTATTTTGATTAAGAGTAGTGTTAGTATATAAAATGTAAATATTTATATTTACTTTCACCTCACAGACCTTTACCCTATCTGACCTTTGAGCAGCCAAATCTTCTTTGTAAGTTGGCCTCACACAACATGCTAAAGCTCTATGTACTGTACATCCACTTTTAAAAAGGATTATCACAAACACACTTGCCATGCCAGTTCCTGTAGGGTTAACTTGTATATTTCTACACAACACTACCCTGATCCATATCTGAACTCACTCCTCGTCTCCGTTTTTGAGACATTCAGTATGCTTCAGAAGTATGTGCAGATGCATCCCGGACCCCAGGGATCATTCTAGGCTCTTCCACAGGGGGTAAGAGACTTCCCTAATCATCTCAGAGATTACAAACATAGACAAAGGCCGAGGCAGATCTCCTGTCTCGCAGCACGGATGCACCAGCAACATGGATTTAAGGTGCTGCACACACGCAAGGCTATAGGAAAACTAGCTCATCGGCATTCATTACTCTAAACTAGATCTGTGCACCCGGAAAACTGGTTGTAAATTGGCTTCAGGTCTGAGGGAGGCAGACGAATACCGTGCCGTACCCATAATCCATGGCTCAAGTGGCACACCCACACATCTCCCCCAGACTACATGGGCCACAGAAACCGATCTCTCTGCCACATCAATATATTTCAACTCAAGCACCGAGGAGCAACAGGGAGATCAGCAGAATGGGGCGAAATAATAGAATATTCATCCCTCTAATCCATATTCAATTCTTCTGTCTCTCCTCTTTCCGTCTCTCATTTTCCCCCCTCTCTCCTCGGCCATGCATATGAGGTTTGGGTGTATATCTCATTTAAATGAGTCTTCTGTCACTCCTTTCCTCCCTCTTCCTACGTTAAACATGCACGTTCTCTTTCTCTCCCGCTACACCACCCTGACAGGACGAGGGCTTTCTCCTACTTCAGTAAAAGAGAGACGGAGAACCGTGTGGGTCAAAACCAGGCAATAAATAGACAGACATTTAAGAAATGCAAAATGTTACCCCAAAACAAGACTGCAGATGAGGCAGTGATGGTGAAGCGAACAACGGGCATCTTCATCTGAAAAGATCCCATGGATGAATGAGGTCTGCTCAGCTGTACATTTGATAAAACTTGGAGGAAAGGAGACACCTCACAGCTCTCCTCTGAAATTAGGAATATCAGGTTCTGGGCTTCTTAATGCTCTATTGTGTACTAAAGCAAGATAGTGTGGATATGTGATATTACCTACTGTTCAAACAGTGCAGAAGGAGAGAAAAGAACTTCAGTCAGTGTGGGAAATTGGCAAGTACAGTCATCATCACAAAATGACAAGGTGATCAGGGCCCCAAAACAGAGCTGGGGAATTATTTTGTGATGATGACCTGTTGACTGTGCACTCTTATAAAAGTGACCGAAAATAAAAGTGCATGAAATGTTAATGAGATTCAGTTGTTTTATAATTTTACCTGTATATTATCTTAAAACTTCAGCTTATAACATGTACAAAACATTCGGGTCAGCAATAAGACAAACACTGCAAAAATATTACCGTAATATACTGAAGGCCAGCTGAGGTCATTTCCACTACAGTGGATACTGGCCACAGTTGAGCTTCAGTGAAACAAGAGAGTTAGTCCTTGGTGTGATATGAGAGTCAAGAAAGTAGCACCAGTTTCAGATACCCAGATGAGCGGTCAGAGAGTTGCCATAGACAATGGTGAACATTAGGAAATATTGAACCGCTGAATTTGCTTTGATTGACCAATCAAAATTAAGTATTCCAGAGAGCTGTGTATTAGATAACACTTTACAATTAAAGGTCAATTTGTTAATGTTAATGTTGGTAATATTTGTTAATAAAAAATACAGTAAAAACTGTAATATTATGAAATATTATTACAAATTAAAATAACTTTTTTATTTTAATAATTATTCAAATGTAATTTATTTTGTGATGGCAAAACTGAATTTTCAGCAGCCAGTATTTCAGTCTTCAGTGTCACATGAACCTTCAAAAATCACTCTAATATGCATAATTACAATAACTTTTTTATTAATATCAATGCTGAAAATAGTTGTGCTGCTGACGTTCAATAGAACTGCATTTATTTGAAATAAAATTTTGGGTTATATTATAAATCACTTTAGTTACTTTTGATCAAATTAATGTATCCCTTTCTTAATGAAAGTATACATTTCTTAAAAAAAACGTAATTTACCGCACTGTAAATTAGTACATTTGGATAAAAATGTTGTTCACTGTGAGTTTGTCATACCTGATGTATTGATAAAACTTATTGTAAAGTGTTATTTTATTTCTACAGAATGACTTTTGAGTAATCAGTTTAATCACACAAAGAATTTTATTGGCGAAATGCTTCATTGTGTACAGAGAGTGGACTTGTACTCTGGCCCTTCTCCATGTCCATGTTGTCCTGTAAACACCAAGAATGAGACAGCAACTAATCAACATGCCCCCCTCCTCTACTTTCTCATTCTCAGTAGGTAACATCCCCCCACCACTCCTGGTCTCCATCTATCTATCCGACTAACTATTCCTCTATCATCCTCAGATTACAGGATAAATGAACGGAGCCATTACTGCTGTGCGCTAACAGGCCCTTCAAGTGCACGGTGACAAATATGGATACATTTCAGGACCACTGAAGCCACGGAGGAATAATTTTGTAGATTTCATCAAGAGTTCTAATTATGTTCCTGTCAAGTCCAGAACGCAGCAATCCATAACTGAGGAAAGCACTCATAGACGATCCGCCACACGGGCGTAATTTATGCCCCGCAGAAAAAGATGTGGAGCCTTTTGTGTATCAGCATGCACAACACCTCCTGACTAACAAGAGAAGATGGAGGAAAAGAGGAGGAAGTTGAGTGAGTGATTGGAGGAATGGGGGGCCACTTTGTGGCCACATTAAAGGGGTCTCATCTATTACACTGATTTTTTTCCCCTCAAATATTTCCTGTAACAAAGGATTTGTTTTTCAGTGTGGGACTTTGAGAAGTCTTCATCTCTTCAGTCGAGAAGATAACAGCAGAAGGATTGATCTGACAGGCCAGTGGAGCTTAAGCTATTACTGAAGCAGCCACCATCTGCTTTTGTCAGTGCAAAGAAACTGAAGAAACCAAAGCAAGCACAAAGGTTGACAAAAATCGACAAAGGGAAGGAAAATGTAGAGGAAAAAGGGTTGAGGGGGCACTGAGGAGAGAGGGAGGTCACGGGACTGCTCAAGGTCTCTCCAGTTGCCCAACTACACCCTAAGGTCTGCCTTGATTAATGGTGTCAATTCTGCAGAAAAGAATAAAGAGGGAGTGGGCATTGTTGTGTGTTTAATGCAAGCAATGATAGTTATTCTACAAAGAGCTACCATAATGGCAATAACTGTTGAGAGAAATCAAGTTTGGACAGGTAAAGCAGTCAGTCTCCAGGTAAAGTTCAGTCTTAAAGTTCAAACAAAGGTAAACGGATGCACTCTTGAATGTTACAGACAAAAATAGGGTCACAATTTAATATATATATTTTTTTAACGATTCATAATTATTTCCAAAATTGTGTTGAGGTCATAAATGTATATAATAAAAAGGTAACTAATTTGGACTTTTGACTTGGGCTAGTAGCAACCAGAATACAACCAGCTAGCAATCACCCAGAAAACCAGCATAGACAAGCAACATTCATATTTACTCAATAAAATGTAAAACTGATCCTGAAACACAAGTATTTTGCAAAGTTGCAATTCTGTACAAATAAGTATTATGTTATTTATAAGGAAAAAGCATGATTTGTTAAAAATAAAATAAAAAGGAACCTTGAACTTGCACCCCTAAAGCCAATCGTTTGTGGTGCATGAGCAGGTAATATGGCCAACTGAGATTATATGAAAACATACAAATTAGATTATACAAGTTCTCATGAATTTGTCACCAGTTTGTCAAATAAAATCAAATTATTATAGTATATGTTTGTATCTGAACGTTGTGTGTATGCTGGTCCTCTAGTCCACAGTGGTGGTTAGGGTCTATCTATTTATAAGCTGATGACATGTCCTGTATCAGGGGACCCCATTAGATGATAGAGGGAAAAGGCCCTCCACTTCACCCCGCCACTTCACCCCCAAAAGGAAGAGTGGGGTTGTTTACACCTCCAACTCAGGATGGATGAGTCTCAATTGAGTCTCTGTTTCCTAGTATAAATCTGAGAGAATCTTTATGCATACAACAAAGATGGCAGATTTGGCTGTTTAGTTGAATGTTCTTTGTCCTCATCTCTTCTTGTCCACCTACCTACACAATGTGATGACTTTCTTTTTACATTTGGCATATTTGACAAGCATATCATCAGTAGATCAAGCCTTTCCATTTCAAGAAAAGTTGTTCATAACCAGTTTTTTTTTTTTTTTTTTGCATCACAATCAAAATATAACTGATTACATATTGACCCATGTACATGATGTGACATCTGCCTTATTTGCTTGTGGGTTCCATAGAAGTTTTTGAGTCAATCACCTGAGCCATAAATGCCATGTGACTAAATCTGAACAACATGAAACCTTAAATCATATAAGTGCACTTCAGGTAAAATAAAAAAAGGTAAAAATTAAGGATGCACCGGTTGACCAGCCATAAATCGGAACCGGCCGGTTTTTGCTTAAAATTTTTGGTCTTTTTTCGGCCGATTTTTCCGGAAGTGGGCCCGCGTGCACAGAATACATTGCAATCGTTCGCTATGTCATTTGTGTGGAAGTATTTCGAAACCTGTGCGCAGGACACGGGCAGCTGTTCAGCACTGGAAATGCAGAGCTACATGTCTGAGGCACAGAATAGCAGGAAGCGATCAGCCGTTGGTGTATTGGCGCACAAATAAGAGTCCCTTTCCTGCGTGCACTAAAGCTGCGCGAGCGTATACTGTACCGGTCCGCGCCCTGAACACGAGTAGACCATGAAGAGATGTTCAGCTCAACTTCTCACGTGTTGGATGAGAAACGAAACGGACTAAACTGTGACAAAACTGAATTTTTTTTTCGTAAATTAGAACTTCAGTTCTGCATTAGGATGATTATTTTTATTTTACCTTAAAATTACATCGACTTAATTTGATTTAGAAATCACCTGCTGTAGCACACTGAAAAAGTGTTTCATTCATCCAATAAAAACATTTTAGGGTAATGATTCATATCTATATTTTTTTACTTGAGACAATAAGTTTTTTATTTATTTATTTAATTTATTTTTTATTGGCTCAAATAAAAAAATATAGATGTGAATCATTACCCTAATGTTTTTTTTTTAATTGGATGAATGGAACATTTTGTATCTTTGTTTTATTTGCATCAACATTATTTGATTTTAACATTTTGGAATAATGTATTTATATAGCATACTTTTATTTAGTCTCACTGGTAAAGACCTTTTTTTTTATTTAAAACCAAATTTAAAAACTAAAACAAATACTGAATGCTGATTATTGAATGTGTGTTGATTGTGTTGTTTGGATTGTAGAACTATGCAGTTGTTGACTTTAATTTCACATGGTTACAGTTCATCTTTTCATTTAAGGCCAGTTCTCTGTAGTTTCAACCCAATTCCAAAACAAAAGCTAAATGCTGATGTCTGTACCATCTATGTTTGTATTGAATGTAGTCTACTTACTGTGCAGTTACTGCCATTAATTTCAGATGGTTACGGTTATTTTTTTCAATAGCCAAAAGCCAGTTTGGCCTATTAAATACCAAATAAACATCTTGTTCATGCACACTTTCCTTCTTTCTTGTTTGTTGCTTAAAGATTTTTAAAAAATCGGAAATCGGAATCGGTCAGTTCGCTTGTAAAAAAATCAGTATCCGAATCGGCCATGAAAAATCATGATCGTGCATCCCTAGTAAACATGTTATAAAACTGTGTAATATGCCCTTTAAATACAACGTTGTTTATTAGGATAGTGGGTGTTTTGCATTATGGTATACATGCTAGGAGCACTTTGAGTATTTTAGATCTTAGTTTAACCTCCATGACATTGCTGGAGTCTTTCTCCTCCCACTAACAGCCCATTCAGATGGGTGGAGAAGAGAGGCTTGTTTTGATATTCCAAATTGAACCTCGGACTAAATTTATGGTTCCAACATTTCTTGAGACAATTGTGAGATTTAATAAAGGGAGGTAAATATGCTTTCTCTCTCTCTTTTCTCTCTCAATGTCCTCATAAACACACACACACATACTCTCACAAATACCCACACAGAGCAAACTGGGTGCTCTGATTGAATTGGATCATTTATCAGAGCACAAATATTGTAGGCAGGCTGATGATGACAGAAGCAATCGCAGACTGCTCTCTGTGAGTTCAGCTGTTTTGTTGCTGGTTTCATTGGCTAGCGGGCAGCCCTCTTCCAGCACAATGAACCTCTCCATGTTTGGTTAACAGGAGAAATTGGATTTGATTTTAGAAGGAGCTGTTACAATGTCAGTCAAACAGAAACAGCGAGTCCATGTTCGTAAGTAAAGGCGATCAACATTAAGTGATTGTAATATTATAAATGTAAATACAACTTCACAACTGTGTATGTTTGCATGTATAGATATATATAAATAGTTTTGGTCCATATTGAAATGATAGCATCACGCAGTTGCTGCAGATTTGTTGGCTGCATATTCATGATGCAAATCTCCCTTTCTACCACATCCCAAAGCTGCTCTACTGGATTGAGATCTGGTGACTGTGGAGGCCATTTAAGTAAAGTGAATTCATTGTCATGTTCAAGAAACCAGTCTGAGATGATTTGAGCTTTGTGACATGGTGCATTATCCTGTTCGAGCTAGCCATCAGAAGATGGGTACACTGTAGTCATAAAGGGATGGACATGGTCAGCAACAATACTCAGGTAAGCTGTGGCGTTTAAACTATGTTCATTTGGTACTAAGGGGCCCATAGTGTGTAAAAAAAAAAAATATCCCCCACACCATTACACCACTACCACCAGCCTGAACCGTTGAGACAACGCAGGATGGATCCATGCTTTCATGTTCTTTACATCAAATTCTGACCCTACCATCTGAATATCATAGCAGAAACTGAGACTCATCAGACCAGGCAACTTTTCCCAATCTTCTATTGTCCAATTTTGTTGAGCCTGTGCGAATTGTAGCCTCCATTTCCTGTTCTTAGCTGACATGAGCGGCACCCTGTGTGGTCTTCTGCTGATGTGCACAACACATCAGGGTTCGATGTGTTGTGCATTCAGAGATGGAATACTCCATATGGTTGTAACAAGAGGTTATTTGAGTTACTGTTCCCTTTCTATAATCTGTAACCAGTCTGCTCATTCTCCTCTGACCTCTGACATAAACAAGGCATTTTTGCTGGACATAACTGGGTATTTTCTCTTTTTCGGACCATTCTCTGTAAACTCTAGAGAAGGTTGTGCGTGAAAATTCCAGTAGCTCACCAGTTTTTGACATACTCAGACCAGCCCGTCTGGAACCAACAACTAGTCCACATTCAAAGTCACTTAAAGTCACCTTTCTAAGTCACCTTTCTTCCCCTTTCTTCCCTTTCTTATATATATAAATATACAGATTAAAATCTATTTTTAACATGAAATTTTGATGACAAAATTGAGTTATTTATCTGAAAATTTAATTGCCATTTAGTGATGCAACACGGCAAAATTAAAATGGTTGCGTGCATTGTTTTGACAATAATGAATTAGAAAAATAGGTTAAATCAGTCAAGAAGAAAAATATAATATAAATAATTTTAAGAAACTGGCAATGCTAGACAAACCAAGTTGTGTGACTGTTCAATTTATTTGAATTGCAATTCATATTATTCCTCTTCCTTTTATTTTGCCTAACCTGCATGTTGTGGTCAATTCAAATTCACACTCACAAAATAAATGGGAATCACTTCTTAAATTCAGAATTTTGCACAACAATGGTGTTTGCACAAACTCTTGTGTAAACCAGAGCCAGACAGTGAGGCGTTGCATTGCTGTCAACCTCTTTCTCTCATCTTCAGTGACAAGACCTCTCCATCTACTTTTCCCCCTCCTTTCTTCCGCACCAACCTCCTTCTTCGGTCTCGGCTCAGTCAAGCACAACTAAGCCAGCGTGGAGGCACAATGAGGCCATTTACAGTAATCATTTCTTTTCACACTTGCTGATGCTCTTAAAAGGTGCAAGGGATCGTGAACTACCTCTACCCGACTCCACATGACAATATCCTGTCCAATTAGAGGCGACGACCACAGAGGCAAACACAAGGCCAGAGTCTGGTTGGTTGGGATAAACTAACCAATCACTGTGCATATCCTTATCTATCTGAGAATTTATGGTCCATCTGTGACTTAATATTGTGAGGCAGCTTAAACTGTGTATATTTAGTTAATTCCTACATGTCTATTTTTTGCATTTTTTTAATTTTCTTTTTCTTTTTCTTTTAATTTACTGTAATACAGTATATGCAGGAGGGCTAAAGATGTAAGGTGACTTCAAAATAAATTAAATAATAAATAAAAACGTAAGATTCCTACATCTATTTATACATATATTTCATTATGCCATCCAGCTGTTTTTTAACTAAACAACTTCCCTTTGCATTAATAAACCTATGTTTTCAGCGAGGATGAGAGTTCACACTGCACAGTGCACAAACCATTATGTCATGGCTTTGACAAACTGTGCATATTTTAATATAATAAATCTTTTAATCAGTCAGCAATGTACTTACAAAAACATCCTATTGAGCTGAAGCAAAAACAACCTCCTCATCCTCCTCCTCCCTTCCTCACAAAAGATTTCACCTCTCCAATTGATCAATTTTAGCTCTCTAAGAGGGAACTATCACTCAAATAGACAACCTGGGGATACTACATATAAATATACATAAGAAATTAATAAAGCACCAGGGATTGTTTTGATACAGTGGCCAAAGACCCTAATGAGAAGAACCACTTAGGCACATTGAGGTCAGCACAGGTAGCGAGTGCAGAGCCCTGCTCAGGTTAGCTGACTCAAAGTCAGGCTTACATAATCTGAGCTCCAAAACTCCGATCACACTCTGATGATCCAATTAAAGGGAGGAGACTATGCAATCAGGCCGGCCGCAGGCTAGCTAACAGACGCAGAGGCGCTAACATCAATTTCTTAAGTGCTTCTAAAGGATTACGAATGCGAGGCTCTGCCTTAGGGTGGAAACATCTAACCCGTTCCTCCATGCCACATTACTGTAATTGGGTAGTGAAATTACTGCAGGAGGGGCCTCAAAGGGAGGTTTCCACTGAGGGGAGAATGTGTGAGGTTTTGAGCACATGCCAGAGAGTCGGAGAGTGTTCTGAAGTGAACATGTTGAGTAGATACTAGAAGTCCATGATTAACTTAAGATAAATTGACAGTAGTTGTGGCATAAAGTTGATTACCACAAACATTAATTTCCACTTGTTCGTCCTTGGTTACATTACAGTGAGGTACTTACACTGGAAATGAATGGGGCTGATTTGTAAACATCATTTTTAAATGTCACCTGAATGGGGCCAATTTCCAAATGTAAATTTTCTGTGTAAATACTGGCTTATATCCAATTTTACTTTGCCACCAGGACAAAGACATGCCATAAACCCTGAAACATCTGTAAAAATGGTTATTGAAACAATTTTACATATCAAGTGCACAATCAGTAACTTATCAATCAATAATGTAAGTGCTTTAAAAATAACAATAATAATTAAGTTTCAAATTTCTGCTTTTAAATCCTCCAAAAATTGTCACTATTCATATCCATTGTAAGCACCTCAGTGTAGCCTTGATTTGTTTTCCCTTTAAATTATCTTGCAGCATAATTAGAATGCTCTAGACTGAGCTTAACTTGTACTGAATCCGAAATTTTCTCTTAATAAAGCTTAAGGGCCAGTTTTACGTAACAGGGCAAATTAGTGCAAAAGAACAATTACAAAAGAGCGCTGGTGGGTGTGGAAATTTCTGCAGGTGATTTACCAACAACGCGCAAATTAAAGAACATGGAAGCGTTATTTACATAACGACCAACGCAATATACCAAGCGCAGCACAAATTAGAGCAGTCACAAATAAAGAATAAAGAAATAGTATGTTGAAAAGAACTGGAGGTCAGAAAATACTAGAAGTTGCAAGAAGTTTGATAGTGTCATGATCTGGTCATTGAAGCTCATCATCCACAACACAGACTCTCACACGACAAAGTACACCCTTGACTACATTTCCCATGCTCCATTGCACCAATCACATTCACCTGAAAACAGTCACACCATGCACCTGAGACCAACCACACACACACAGCACAATCATCAGACAAGCTTTATAAGCATTGGACTTCCCTTCACACACTGCCGAGTACTGTTCTGCACATATCCCTCTCCTAGTGATAGCTGCGATTCAGTGTTAGTTTTCATAGTATTGTTTCAGTTTCTAGTTTTCATTGTTTAGTCTTTCTCTTGCCTTGCCCTATTACTCGTGTTTTGACCCTTTTGCTCGGGATACTGGATTACCCCTCTTGCTTAGCCCTCTGGATATTGTTTGCTCATCGAAGACCCACACTTGCCCTAGGATTATTCTTGTGTCTTGCCCTCTATATACCTGCTTGCCAATGTTTGACCCATGCCTGTTATGACCATGTCTCTGTCCAATAAAAGCTTGCGTATGGATCCTTACCTCTCATCGGCTGCCCCGTTACAGATAGACCTGGTATTGCGTGACTCCTAGTTAAGGGTTCCAAGTCGTCTTTCATTTCCTGAAGAAAATTAAAAATAACATGGCTTGGCAAACGATATTGTTGTGTTCTTCTTGCATTCCAAATAAATTACGTGTGGGAAAAAAATCCTCTCACTTCTACCATGCACTCTCTCATCTATACGGTGCCTCCAATAGCAACAAACTGCAGCCATTTCAAGCACAAAATAGTTTAAGACATGTTTTTTGGGGGGCGTTAAATAATTGCAATAATGCGCAAACATTAGCAAAACTCTTTGTGTTATTCATTTGAATACTTTCCTCCCATAAATTTTGCATCTGAAAGGAAAACTCCTAGAAATGCATATTAAATAAGGTCAGGTGAAAAAATAACTGTGTCCACACCTTTTCAGAGCTAATTATTCACTGAGCATTTTTTGTAAAACCTAAGAGTACTATTTTAACGCCAAAAGACAGTTTGCGCTGGTGCAAGTTATTAGTAAAACTGGCCCTGTGTAAATTATTGACTGCTAGCATCAACAACAACAAAAAAAAAATATTGAAAAGTTACAAATGTTTTTTTTTTTTTTTAAACACTTCGACTGCTGAGCAGTGACAAGTTTTCTCTTAACCAGGTTGTGCACTTGCTAACTGTTTTATATTCACTTTGAATAATAAGATGTGCCAGTTGGTGACGCATTCACAAAGCCAAAAATGCTGCGTAATATGTGCTTCATAACGCATATTCACAGAAAAAGTATTAGCATACACTCTGCATGATAATACAATTAAATTGAACCAACTTCTCAATAATACAATTGCTTGTTCAGGCTATTACAGTGAATACTGAACTGGTGCCGTTAGGTTTTATTCAACCACTACAATAGCTCTCAAACAGAGCATAATTATAAAATTGTCAATTTGACATATTCTTCCAAAAAGCCAATAAAGCTTATCTAAACAGTGAAATTGCCACTTCAGATGTAGTCAATTTGTGCAACCAAAGAACAGCACTGGAGAGTTGTTCTCCATATTCAGACAAGCCAAAACTGTGCGTTTTTCCTCTATTTCCCTAATCTCACTCTAATCTGCTGAACTGATAAAGGCCAGACACCTGACTCCATCAAGAGTGTGTTATCAGGGGTGTGAAAGGGCACACAAACACTCACATGCCACAAAAAAGCTTGTTTGAATATTACAAAGGGCAGAAAACCCCCGCTTTATCAACATGCATCTACATTAATAATACTGATTAAGGAGTAACTGAAAGGATAGACCCCACATTCTGGCCGCAAGCACCCTTTTTATTGAGTCTGCTAATACAGGAAGTGTTTGTTTAAAGAGCATATTATCTTCAATAAAGCATTAGGAAGGAACTAATATTTATTCCTTATCAAAGAGAATTTCCAGGGCTTTTAGCTTTAATTATCGGCAGATCTCTTACGCACAAAGGGCCGATAACAAAGGCGTTTCTTTGCCACTTTGTTGTGGAGTGGCAATTAGAATGGAAAGCCTCAGGCCACTCTTACTGCGAGAGAGTGTGTGTGTGTGTGTGTACATGTGTGTCTAGGTGGGACGTCAGATTCGCACAGGCTAACCCATGACAAGTGGAGCTGTTTTATAATTGAGGTCCCTTTGCCTTGAGCACAGTGTTTGTTAGGACCGTATCTGATACTGGGCTTTGAATTAGGCTGACGGTGGGGATGATGAGCTGCAGAAAAGGATGGAGCGCAAGCTGAGGACGTTTAAAAAAAAGCATTCAGTGTTACACTGACTGAACAGAACATTATATTCCAGCTTTAGTGCTGTACCATGTTCTTTGCATTTCTATATCCAGGACAGAAAGTGGTTCACAAAATGTCACATCACTTTAAAAGCAGAGCAACTGAATGAATGGCCTCCAAGATAGATTTCAGTCAAGATGCACAATATTTTTTTTCTTCATATGATATGTTCTACTTTTATATAGTTGACTTTTTTTTGTGTCTTCTTTATTTTTATTTTTCATTTATTTTTTATGAACGGCAATCAGCAAAGAACTAACAATTATTGCTACATGTGTGACTGCATCATATAATTACTATTAATTAATAATATTGATAGTTCATCATCTAGCTGACTACGTCTTGTATTATTATTATTATTTTTATTTTTCTAAAATCCTGTCAAACGTGCACAAACTACTAGCTACTACTAAATATTGTAGAAACATAATTTTCTGTAAAGTTGCTTTGTAACGATTTGTATTGTAAAAAGCGCTATACAAATAAACTTGAATTGAATTGAATTGAAATGTGATTGCTATGAAAATATTTATATAAAAATTAAAAACATATTTTTTGCCCTCATTTCCAGTCTTATGGTGCAACAAATTATTAAAAGCACATATATTCTATGCAGTCTCAATTATCATGAAATTGTAAAAGCTGAATGAATAAATAAGTAATAAACAAACAAACAAATGAATGAATGTTGTTGAAAATAGTTTTAGTTTGAGCATGTCACATCACAAAACATGTCAATTTTTACTAGACCCAAAACAATGACAACTATATGTAGTCTTAATTATAAGAAATCATGAAAACTACAACAATAATAATAATTTAATTTATAATAATAATAACAATAATAATAATAATAATAATAATAATGTGATTAATTGAAATGTTCTAACAAGGACACATATTATTAAAATAATAATAATAGTAGTAGTTGTAGTAGTAATAATAAATTATTAATGCCCATTTTATATTTAAATTAATAAATATTAAATGGTCTAACAATAACAAACTGTTAAAATGATAACAACAACAACAACGACGATGACAATAATAATAATAAAATGATGAAGCAAACATGCAATACACCAACTTATAAATCTAACAATGACACAAATCCTTAAAATAATAAATAAATTAATTAATTAATTAATAGGAAATAATGAAAGCTGCAGCAACAATAATAATAATATAAACAAAGTAATAATAATAATAATAATAATAATAATAATAGTAATAATAATGAACCGATATTTAATACATTAATAAATATTAAATTATCTTACAATATTATTATTATTATTATTATTATTATTATTATTATTATTATTAATATTAATAATAATAATAATAATAATAATAATAATAATAAATGCAGTTAACAAATAGTTTTGGTAACAGCATGTCACATTGCAAGACAACTAAAACAAGGTCTGTCCAAAAATGATATCATGCCAACTACCAATTTGTTTTCTGTAATGAAGGTGCTTTTAACATATTTAACATATATGTTGACTAGATTTTCCTGGAGGAAGGTATTAAACCCTAAACATCTTCCCTAAGTAAGAGGTGGCCATCTTTATAGCACAGAGACCCATGATGTCATACTGTATTCACCGCCAATAAAACCAAACAGAAAAGGCTGTAGAGAGTATTTCTACAATAAAGTGCCTGCAAATATATGTGAACCATCCTGCGGGTGCTTTAGTAAAATCTACTAAAGCACCACTGGCTATAAATTGCTGAGGTAAGCTTTAACCTGGCCAACCACCTAGATGAACTTTAAGTGTCCATTATTTGCGACTATGGTAACTTCAAAATGACTAAACCAAGATAAATCACTTTGGTGAAAACAAACTATTTTTCTCGACTCCAGCCCTAAGGCATAAAAGTGAAACTAAATGAACCTTTGAAACTGCATCTCAGGGGATAGTCACTATAAGAAAAAAAAAATCCCTCTATAAGATTTTTTAAGTGCTGCAATTATTGACAAGGACTATATCGCCTACACTTCTTTTTCTTTTTTCACCCCTTTCCTCCTCTGATCAGGACGGGAAAAAAAGCACGAAACCCCATGAGACATCAGCAGCTGTCAGGTCCTTTAACAGCTGCTATGAAGTAGTTTACAGCAGAGCATTTGCCACTATCCCCAGACCCAGTTAAGAGGCCTTCTTAAAATCGGCTCAACAAAAAACAGCACACACATACACACACGGACACACACTCATACATTAATCAAGAAGGCCCGCGCTCGCATTCGCCGCAATACATCAATTACCATGCTTTTTAAACAAATTCCGCCTCTACGACAGACACCTTATTAGGACTCGGACTGGAAGTGCAGGAGAAAGAGTAAAAGTCTATTAACGCGGACTATGCCGCCGCTATTGTCGGCAGGTCCACAAACAAATTCAAACTCTGCATTACAATGAACAAGAATAGAGGGAAGGGATTGAGGGGGGAAGGGAGAGAGATGGCGGGCGGTTGAAAATCCTTGTAACGACTTCCAGCTTGCTAATTTCACAAGCTAATAATAAAAAAGGACATTGCTATGCACGGGCCGCCCTCCATCTACCCTGCTCGCCGTGTCTCACCAGAGAGCTGCTGCCATTGTTCACATGAAAGACAATTAGACCCAGGAACATCAAACCTAAAAATGACAATCTGCTAACCAGCCCTGGGTATTGAAGGCATTCTCCTCTCCATTTTCTGGACTGATAGACAACAATCCTCTGAAGGCCTCTTTTTAGTGAGGAGGAAGAAAAGCAAAAGCTGGGAGGAAAAAAGCGGGCTCTTCTCACTGATTTATGCATCTCTATTCAGAATTTATTAACCTGACTGCTGCCAATTGAAGCTCTGCCACTCTTATAGCCCCGAGCCTCGAATTCCTGACACGTCTAAAGAAATACACCAATAATAGCAGGCACGTATTTCCATACAGAAAAAAAGGAAAGGAAGAAGAAAGAAAGAAGGTGGGCATGACAGAAGGAGTGTGTTCGTGTGTGTATGCGCGTGCAGTTGGGAATAGGGTTGCGCGATTGCAACAAGTCCCCTGATCATCCCTCCTCCTGTTCCGGTTGGACGGTGAGGGTCGGGTTACCAGAGCTCTCAGCAAAGAACCCAAACCACACTGTTGGCTTTTTCCTCCCCTTCCTCTAGAGCATCAGTCATAATAGCTCTTCTACTCATGTCACTAGGGATGCCAAAATATTGAACCAGCGACTTCTGCAAAACAAAGAACGCTCTTAATAGACAGCCCTGAGACTGATCAGGGAGCTCATACTTAAAATTTTGCGTCATTATAAAGGGGGAGACAACGAGAGACCCTCATTTGCAAAGATGCCACAGGGCCATCCTGAGCCATCAGAGTTAAGGTTCGCAGAGGAACCAAACTGGGGCTGGGACGGGCTCACTGGAGGTCCAGGAATAGAGTCGATCGATAGGTTTGACTGAAAGAATGCACATTCTCCAGGGTAAAGATTGAGTGGGGTTGAGATCTGATCCCCGGCTGCCGTGAATGGGGCTGGAAACTGGATTCCAACGTGGGGAGATGCTCGAGCTATGCTAAGATGGTGAGGTAATGTGGCAAAGAATAGACACACGGTGGGAAAAAAACACAATCGTGGGACTGAAAATATAAACTCTTACCAGTTTCACCATGGCATCAGTCATTGTGCCATTCACATTGTTTTAGAGATGCCCTACTGTATACAACTATTGACAAAGTGAAGGTACAAAAACAAAGAGAAAACGACAACAAAATGAAATTAGAGAATGACTGATACTGGTCTCTGATACTAAATCGATAAGTTAGGCAACAAATAAACATCCTCAGATCACTGATGAAATGAAACTCTGACTGTCAATAGATTCAGTAAATTTTTGTAAATAAATTAAACTTAATTTTGTAATTTATTTTGCCAATGTGTTGTTGCATTCAGTTTATTTTTAAGAAAAAAATTCATTATTATTAATTAGTGCTGTGAAACGATTAATCACATCCAAATTAAAAAAAAATGTATGTAATATATGAGTGTCTACTGTGTATATTTATTATGTTTATTTAAATACGCACACGTATATATTTTTTGAAAAATATATATTTTGGAAAATATATACATGTATTTACAAGAATATACTTACATTTGTATAATTTAATATACCTATAAAACATATTTTTCTTAAATATATACATGCATGTGAGTGTATTTATACATACATTATAAATATACACAGTACACACATATATTATGTAAACGAAAACTTTTATTTTGGATGCTTTGTATTTTGAATGATTAATTATATTGAATTGTGTTTTAGGGATGAAGGAAATGCCCATAACCTTAATGAAAAAGTAGCAATATGAATCAATGTGCCAGTCTTTATTTCAGTTTTGGGTTTGCTATCAACTCAAAGCTGTCACATGCAGTTGCAAAGGTTATTACTTCACCTAAATCAGCCTAGAACATGGAGGAGGGATAGCCCAAAACACAACAAACACCCTGAGTGCGACCACCATTTGATAATACATTTACTTTCAGGGTTCGCTCATGCCGTTTGGCCTGCTTATTGGTTTTTGAGCATCCCGCTCAGATTCTGGATGGAAACCCATATTGATCAGGCCTACAGTCGATGCCCATCAGAAGGAAACAGACTAGGCCATTAGAGTAGCAGTCAATGGCCAGGGCCTGCAAGGGGTAACTTTAGCACAGCCTCAGAGGCACATTGACGAGAATCTAATCCCCCTCTAAGTGCCGCTATGATACTGCCATGCACTTTCTCAAACGCTTCCCATAGCATCGTGTCAGGGATTTTTTGTTTTTGGCCGGGCACTGATAACAGGCATGAAGAGAGTCAAATAAAGCCATCACGCAGCACTATAGGGCCTTTAGGTTGCTATTGCCATTAATCACTAGCGTAGTGGCTAACTACATCATGTTGTTCCATGTAAGTGTGATACAATACTATAGCGGTGTATTACATATGTCGAGTGGCTTGAATCAATCGCAGTGAATAGTAAAGGAAGTACAGGGATTGTTTCATTAGGTCAAAAAGACATGGAGAGCTACTTTCAGTTACTTTCGATTCTTCTTTCAATAACAAACTCTGACAATAATGCTATCATAAATTAATTCGATTTAGCTCAAATCATTCTTATAAAAATGCTCATGAAAAAAGAGATCAGCTGGGTTGCACACAACTTATGTGAGTTTTGTTTTGTTGACCTTAACTTTTGGCACTGGTGGTTAATAAACAGAACTGCATGTGCCTTGTGAAAGAAAATCACATTCCTACCTGAAACAGAAACTGAAAAAGTCTGAATATAAAAACTTATAAATGTATCATAGTGATTCAGAATACGCCAAAACTTATATAAATGTTGTAAATTTTGAATACAAAAAAAAGTTACGGACTGCAGCTTTAAGACACACTTTGTTTTCTCGCTTATGTTAAATAATGAGTGCTTCTTACTTTTTGGACAGACATACACTACAACAATTTACACAAGCCATATGGAAATTATTGTTCAAAAGTTTGTATTAATAAGGCAGTATTTATAAGGTTGTATCAAAATTACAGTAAAAAAAATAATTTGGTGAAATATTCTGTCAATTTATCATACCTATTTTCTATTTTACTATATTTTAAAATGTAATTTATTCCTTTGATGTCAAAAGTTGGATTTTTCAGCAGGCTCCAATCTTCAGTACCATTAGATTCATGATTAATTATGATTTTCAAATAAAATTAAGGTTTATGATAACTTCCAAAACCTGCAATAGAGCCATCAAATGTCCTTTTATTTTCTTTCTCCATGTCATTAACACTAAAATCTATGATTAGCACAAAATTAAAGCGAATTAACAGACAAAAAGAACAAAAGCATCTAGTCAAGCAAGAGCTGGGCTAAGCGAGGCTGGTGGTACTCAGAGTCACAGTGGCGGCGGGAAGCCTGCGGGGAAGCTGCTGGTCAACTGGTCTGAAGCTGAGCTGAGCATGCTAATTAGTGCTGAGCAGAGGAATGAGCGTGCATTAGCTATGCGACTAATCAATGGGAAAAATCACTGAGCAAACTATACAGCCATTTATTTTTAGTCCCTCGTAACCTCCATTCGCTGCTCTCATTAGCGACTTGGTCTTAGAGGAGTGTGTGTCCAAAAGAAAAAAAAGAATAATTCTCTCTCTCAACAACATGCTAGTCCTGAATTGCCAACTACGGAGTATATTAGATATATAATAATGATGCGGCTCAACATATGAATCAATTAGGTGATGCTTGGTGAAAGGGCATGATCTTATGCTGATTCATTGACCTTTCACAGCTTGAAAACTCTCCCAAAAGAATGTATGGGTTGAATCAACAGCTCAGTAGTCCACCAGCTCATTTAATCTCCCAGAAGTCCCAGTATTGACAAAAAAATGCAAGATTGTTCAATTTATTCAGTTTATTCAAGTCTTCAATTTAATGATGTAATTCTCAAATCCCCAATTGCTGCCTTTTAGGTTAAATAGGGTGAATGATATCAGCAGAACTGAAGTCTCGCTTGCCTGTTTTTCCTTACAAGATGTTTCTGTGGCATGTTTGCCATTACAGGACCCCATGAAATTTGAATAAAACCAATGATCAGTGAAAAACAGTAGTGGACTTTTAACAGTCAGTAAACAAATTTCCTTTGTGTGATTTGTTTGTGGCCTCTCTCTCTCTAACTCTCTTTCTCTCTCTCCTTTCCTCCCTTATCTGCTGCACTTTTGGGAATAGCAGAAATTAAGCAAAGAAAACTTGGCTTTACTTATCATATTGTGCTCAGGAATTCCTATAAGGAATAGGGGATAAAATAATTTGAATGCAAATGCTGAACTTTGAGCCACGAACATTGTTTGGCACCATCAAGCCACTGTCAGCAAAGGGGATATGATATTTGTTGGGATTTTCACAGCACAAACAGGGCAACACGTTTCTCTATCCAACTAGCACCACCGTTTAACTAGCTCAGCCTGAAAGAGAGATCACATGTCGCCCTGTGGGATTTTGTTTACAATGCAATTCTCCTATTCCTTCCTGAATTCACAGACTGCAGAAACGGAGCAGTGACTATGGCAAACAGGCATAAGCCTATGGAGGCCACAACCACAGCTAAATGCTGTAATACGCTATTAAATGTTTAATCTCAACTGGGGCTGAGGAGACACTCTCTGCGGAAGATACAGTGAGACATCAATGGCTTCCCACACAAACACAAACACACACATACTTAAACTCCTACTGCAAGCAGCAGTGACTGATTTCCACAAAAAGAAATGGGACTGTCGGGTCACAACAGACCCTGTGATTTCAGTAAACTGGCAGGCACGGAAATTAAGAGATTGTGTACAATTTGTATGATGAGTACTGTACAATATTTTTATATAAATTTCAAGAATTTTATATTCATTTTGTATAAAGTTAAATATATTTGTATTAGTGCTGTCGAACAATAAATCGCAACCAAATAAAAGTCTTTGGTTCACAAAATATATCTGTGTGTACTGTGTATATTTATTATATATATATATATATATATATATATATATATGTATATACATAGTGTATATACATAGTGTATATTTAAAAAATATATAAATGTATCATCATGTCTATATTTATATTCATATAATTTATATTATATATAAATATATTTAATATATTAACATAACATATTTGTGTATACATGCATGCGTGTGTATTTATATATACATAATAAATATACATAGTACACACATATTATGTAAACAAAAACTATTATTGTGGATCATATTCACGATTAATCGCTTGACAGCACTAATTTTTATATGTATCTATATGTATATATGTTTTTTTTATACTTCAGTGACACATGATCCTTCAGAAATCAATCAAATCGTATTAAGAGCAAACTTTTGAACAGTAGTTTATAAACAATTTTTAGTCAACCAAATATTTTAGAGGAAAAAGTATATTAACTGTCATGTTCAGCAGGCCACAGTGCTAGCAACATAAGCATCATGGGTTAAATCCTTTGATAAGGCATAAACTGACTGTATACATTCCTTTGGATGCAAAAGTCTGCCAAAAAAAAGTAATAATAATAATAATAACAATAATAATAATAAATGCAGATTTCCAAAATAAATAATCTTTATTTATTCATTTATTTACTTACTTTTATAGGACATTATAATCATGTTTAATATATATATATATATATATATATATATATATATATATATAAACTGTTATAGTGAGAAACCTTAATACAACACATCTTAGTGAAAACAGCAACATATTTTCAATGAACTAAGGCGCCAGAGAGACAACGAGAAAGTATCAAATCAAAGACATTGTTGATCGTCTGCCATGATATCAATACTGAAACCTTGAAAACCTCTGCACCGAAGTGGAGGAGACAAAAGCGTCTCTGTGCGAGTAGCTGGGGGAGGCAGGAAAGGAGGGAGGAAGGTGGAAGGTAAAGTAACTCAGAAAGGAAAATAAAGCCCCCCCTCCAGCACACAGCCCCCTCACTGGTGATTAATCAACCGACACACAGCCTGATGCACATTAACCAGATAATTAATAATTTCTTAGGGGATGCCAGCTTGGCAAGTGTTTTATCAACCTGCTGAAGGAGGGAGGGGGTGGAGAAAGAGGCCTACAGAACCCTGGGATCATCATTATCATCTGGCATGAATATTCATTAGGATTTGAACCCACAACCCACTGGTAATGAGTCCAGAGCTGCACACGCTAATCCTCACTTATAGGCGCCGCAGCATCATCACCTGTGCAGAGATGTCAGAGGAAGGGGAAAGAGCAGGTGACACACACACACACACATACAACTTGTGCTATTGCTCCATACAGTATATATATTTTTTTCCATCTTAAATGCTATACAATTAAATGTGTACTTACATAAAGTGACTTCATAAAATCCAAAATTCTCCCAAAGCAAAGTTATACTTGTGCTCATCCACTTTCGTCGTTGCACATTTGCTGCTAGATGTGTGAAAATTTTATGCAAACCTCAAAAGCGAACACTGCAGAATTCCCCACAATGCACCCACTCAGCTCCAGCTGAAATGTAAGTGCGAGACCAAACATGTGCCCCGTTCGTCTCTATTCTGTTGTGTATCAGGCTTCACACCCTCTCTAAAGCTGCATCAAGTGGTCCATGTGATGCCATTCCCCTGGTACTGTGGGCCAAAACTAACTCACCTCGCTAAACTCTCTTCCTAACATAATTTTATTTGAAAAAGTCAGTTTTTAACTTTCTTTACAAGTTTCATTTTGCTGGAGTGTAAGCTGATTACGGTTGCAGTTTAATTCTTAAACCTAGTTTTAAAAAACAGCACACACAGAGCGAGAGCTTTAAACAAGGGAATAACCTCTGTGGAGCTGATTTTCATGTGAATATATTCCAAGCAATCCACAGGAGTGGAGCAGGCAGCCCTAGACACATTTGGGTACCTGTTTCCCCTCACATTCATCCTTAGAAGAAAACATCAAAAGGCTTTCAGGAAAATTGAGAGTGACAGCTCCTTCATTTGTATTCTCCATGACATTACAGATCTAAACTGTAGTCTTAAGGCTTTTTTAACTGTTTGTCAGGGGAGGCCCATTGTTCTCTCTCTCTTAGATCTCGGCTTCTGAGGCTCCTGACTTTCTGCATACTTGCCGTTAACTTTGATGGATCGTTTTGCTTCATGTCGCATTGCAAACACTGGCAGGGCCCACTGTCAAAATTTTCCAAATCTGGGAAAACAGAAATAGGACTTGCTTTCCCATCGAACTGATGCATATTTAGAGATAAGTGGAGAACAGGCAGCTTTAGCATGAACTGAAACTTGCAGTTGGCACAAACATTTTATTGGATAAACAAAAATACTACCCAGAAATCACAAAACATGTAGGAAATAAATACATGTGTGTATATGTATGATTATTGTGATTTTTCAAACAAATTGAATTTATTTCTATATATATATATATATATTAATCTTTGTTTATCTTAGTTTATAAAAACACAGCTGTTCATTGTTTGGCAATGTTACTTTACAGTGCATTAGCTATGTCATAACATTTTGATCTGTACAAAAAAATTACATCTGCTTAATATCAATGAAAAATAAAGTGCTTGCAGGATTTCTAAAGAAAACAAAACAATTTTAAAACAATTAAATGAATCCAGATGTTGAACATTCTCAGAACTTTTTCTACTTGGATTGAACAAGTTTTTCAGTTTGTATTTATGTTCCACGTGGAATCAGCGAGACCGCGACGCGAGCATCGCCACAACCGCACAGAAAAAATCCACCACGAAAGAAAGCTGCATCCGTCCCCTGCGCAAAGGCTCTTCTGGGACGTGGCAAGCAGTAGAAATTATATTTTCACTACTTTAATTGTCTTAATTATAATGGTCTTACAATGTGGTTTGCACCGCGCTCTTTCGCTACTTGATCTTTTTACTTTGGTGCATAAATCTGTTAAAAGTGCCGTATGTAAGTTTTTGACTCTACTAAAGCATAAAAATACCATAATATGTTTGCAGATATTTTAGAAACATGCTAAGTTAACATACTTGTTTAGCTGAAAAACAATACTACAATCAGTTATTCTCCTTAGAAAATGTGAGTTCTGGGCTGGAATGTTGGTCTCTGTTTTGGTTTCTGAAACCCGCCCACTGCCAGTTGTGTACCCAGTCGTATTCCAGCACCCCTGGTAGCCAGTTGGCGGAAAACACAGCATATTTAATTTAATTCATCATCAAGTGCACTAGTTCCTGTTGGTGTCGTTAATCTGGCAACCTGCGTGTACATCAAGTCTGAGGATGAAGGGCGGGGTGAAAAAAACCCTCTCCAATATTTAGAATTTGGACTGCAATACCTAGTTAAACCACTCGGTGTCAATCCAACATACAGCACCTTAAAATTACTTAGTATAAAAAATGTCATGATCCACACTCACGAGAACAGTCTTACATTTTTATTTTATTTTGCATACATTACTGATGGGAAAAGAAAATCATTGAAAATTTTAAAATAAAACTAAAAAAGAAGACTGTTCTTGTGAGTGCGGATCATGATCTTTTATACTGGATTATAAAGGTCACATCAATGTGAGCAGCGGATAAATGCCAATATAAGTGGTCAGCATGTTTTACAAGCTTTGACAAACAGGACTCAGTAATTAAG
Organism: Carassius carassius; assembly: GCF_963082965.1. Lineage (NCBI taxonomy): Eukaryota > Metazoa > Chordata > Actinopteri > Cypriniformes > Cyprinidae > Carassius > Carassius carassius. Next base: position 15,663,627 of record NC_081786.1, read on the forward strand.
CGCTAAAATAATTCAATCTGATTTTGTACCAAAAAACTGCTTTGAAACACCTCCCCCCACAAAAAAAATGGCAAACATATCTAATTACCTCACAATAATAAGATCCTCTGGCTATCGCAATCTCTAAAACATGACAGAGGAGAGCAGGCATGCGGCTCAGCTAACAGGGTTACGGCTGCTCTGCTTATAAACCCGGCTGCTTTGAAGTCCAACCCAACATTATATAGGGTGTCACTGTTTATTATAGATAACTAATGCTCTAAGTCTTTATTTGCTGCTATTTATTGGCGTTTTATAGAGGGGGGTCACTGGAGAGATGCTGGCTGGCTTGTCTGCCCGGTTCTTTAATCACCGTCAGTAGGTAAAATCGTCTGTGACAACTAATCCAAAAAGCAGATTATATTTATTTTGGCTACAGTGGCTAGTAATTCGTTAAAATCAACAAAGCCTTTCCATTAGCCCCCCGCTGTTGTCCTCAAAACAGACATTCTGTTAGTCCCAAAAGCACAGAGCAACACACACACACACACACAACTCGCATGCCTCAGATAGACAAGAGGATGAGAAAAAAGAGAAATATTGTGGGAAAAAAGGGGGAGGGGTGTGTAAGGGTAAAACTGCAGAAAGACATCTATACCAATGGAGACAGGAAGCTCAGATAGAGAGAGGATGGGTAAAACAGGCGGAGAGAAAGAGAGTGTTGCAGCCCAGACCCTGCACTGCCCTTTCTGTTTATTCCTCTGTGTATCACGCTAAACTCCCCAGACAGCACACATACAACTCAAACTGCCTCTGCATTTGGCTTCCCTCTTCTATTTCTCATTCCTCTATGGAAAGATAACAAGAAATAGTGTAAAATAAAAATAAAAAAAAACATCTGAGATTTTAAGATTCCTGCTAAACGCATACCCTGAAACCTAGCAGACAAATCAAACAAATCCTGCTTTCCAATTTTTGGGGGGCAGATCAGTGTTTCCCACAATCCTGAAATTACATTTTTGTGTTAGCCAGTGGCAAAAGGATTTCTTGAATATTTCTATTAATGAATTTAAGTAAATTATTACATGAAATAATTGATCAGTCGGTTTCTATTCATACTACTAATGATGTCTCTATGAAATAGTTTTTTGCCCTAATATTTAACAGTTATACAGCCAATAATTACAGTATAATTTAGAGCCATCAATTTTAACATTTATTAGACTAAAAAAAATATCAACTTGTAATTTAAGTTTACTTAAAACAATAAAATAATAAAATAAACAGAAATTGAATAAAGTTATCAAACACTAATTTTTTTATTAAATTAATCCTTAAAGCTACAAAAGTTATTGATGTCCCCTTTTCTATTGTTCTTTGATTAACAGTCATCACAGCGGCTGGTTATTAGGTTATTTGGCTGCTATGACTTTAAGAGATGCCACTGCTGAACTGATGTGGATCTAACACACATGCGCGTAGTTTCATTTGCGCTTTAATATGAAAAGATTCAGGCTACAGCACCCACCGCCATATTTGTGCATGCAATTGAAGAGTACGAACTACGAATAATGGCTGACAGGAAAGGAAAACTTGTTTTTTACTCACATATGGCCAAAATCTCATCTGACCACAGCTCACTGATGTTCTACTGAAGCTCTCTCATCACCTTGGCCGCTGGTTTGATTATGACATTGGATCTGTGCAGTGTGCGTCTGAAAGTTTTCCATTTGGTGTGGTCATAAAGACGTTCTGCTTATAAATAAACACAATTCTTGTTAGTAAGGCCGGTTATGTATTTAGCATTAAATCTCCATCACGTGCGTGCTTTCACGTAGACCAGAATTTACTAAACAGAGCCATTGCTCACTGACAAGCTGCGCAAAACCACTGCTGCTCCATGTGAAAGCACGCACGTGATGGAGATTTACTGCTGATTACAGAACCGGCTTGTGGCGAGTGGGGCGGGGCCGAGGGACGTGGGAACAAGGAGGGAGGCCGGCAATGATTGGGAAATCAGTGGCACCTGCGACCCACTGCCGGTCTCGAGTCCCACGTAGGAGATGGAAGGATATAAAACTGGAGCGACGACAGTGAAGGACGAGAGAGGACCAGGCCTGGGCTTTTAGTTGTGTTTTTATTTTGTGCGCGTCAGTCGCCGTGAGGGGCTGATGCGCTGTTTTGTGTTTATTTTTGTAATTAAAATGTTTTTGATTGTCCGCCGGTTCCCGCCTCCTTCTTCCGGATGAATAGGAAGTTTTAATCCCTTACAGTGGTGCCGAAGCCCGGGAGAAGGAGGGACGTGCTGCTGAAGATCCCTCGCCGCTGTGGGGAATCCGCGGTGCCATAGAGCTGGCGAGGAGGATGCCGCCATGGACGCTCGAGGCGGTGGACTGGAGCGAGTTGCCAGGGACGGGCGAGCTCGCTGCCGACCGCCCGCTATCTGGGGGGGCGGCTGCCGTCCGTGAGGGAGCGGAGGAGTCGGCGCTGTTCGCCAGAGAGCCGGAGCCTGCTGCCGTCTGCCTGAACGGGGAGGAGCAGGGAACGGGGGACTCCTGCCGGCTGCCCAAAACCGGAGGAGCCGTCGCCGTCCACCGGGCGGCGGAGGAGTGTCATGCCGTCCGCCGAGGGCCGTCCAGTGCCACCGCCAGGCACCGCGGAGGAGATCGCCCAGCCGGTGGAGGGCCGAGCAGCAGTGCGTCTGGGAACCGGAATTTTTTATTTTTATTTTTTTCCTCTCTCTCGTCTCTGTCGCTCCTCCTTCCGTCTCCTTTTCTCTCGCCTCGTCTGTCCTACCCCCAGGTTCCCGCAAGTCCCCGTGAGCGGTCCCCCCCGGAGGGAGTGCGCAGTCTCGAGGGTACCCCCCCGGCCTGCGAGGGGCGATGGGGGTATGTGGCGAGTGGGGCGGGGCCGAGGGACGTGGGAACAAGGAGGGAGGCCGGCAATGATTGGGAAATCAGTGGCACCTGCGACCCACTGCCGGTCTCGAGTCCCACGTAGGAGATGGAAGGATATAAAACTGGAGCGACGACAGTGAAGGACGAGAGAGGACCAGGCCTGGGCTTTTAGTTGTGTTTTTATTTTGTGCGCGTCAGTCGCCGTGAGGGGCTGATGCGCTGTTTTGTGTTTATTTTTGTAATTAAAATGTTTTTGATTGTCCGCCGATTCCCGCCTCCTTCTTCCGGATGAATAAGAAGTTTTTATCCATTACACGGCTTTACTGACAAGATGCGAATAAAATATCGCATTCGATTTATCATTCAGCCCTAATGTTAAAACACTTGGGATATAATACATTATAAGGGTATTCTTAAGGCATCATAAAAAAAAGTATAAAATGTTGCATCGTCTCATGAATATTCATAAGAACGGTTTTAATATATTATAATATTTACATATTTGTGGTTATAGCTTTTAAGAGTATGATGATTCATAACACAATGAACAAATTACATCCACTTTTACAATGGATTATATTTCTCATAGTTATAATGTATTATAAGTCTCATATCTTGCCATTTTTCTTATTCTACTTTACTTAAAGTGGCTTAAAGTTTTTATTGTAATATCAGTTTGATTATTTTGATGGTACCCTTTAGTCTCCTGTTGATAAGTAACTCTGCAACTACGTGTCAACTAGCGGCCATTTGAGTATTAGTATGTCTGCTACTGTAAACATATGCTAACACTTTATTTTGATGGTCAACCAACAGCTAAACTGATATAAGTGCCTTTGCAAGTACATCATCTTACTCTACCATACTAGATTCTACCATTCTTGAGCTTACTAATACTCTAATGAGAGTTAGTTGGCATGTAGTTGATTGATTAAGGGTACCATCAAAATAAAATGTAACTGTGACGAGTGGGGCGGGGCCGAGGGACATGGGAGCGAGGCCGGGGGAGTGATTGGAGATGAACTACACCTGTTCGACCCACCGGTCTCGAGGCCCATGGAGGAGATGGAAGGATATAAAACTGGAGCGACGACAGTGAAGGACGAGAGAGGACCAGGCCTGGGCTTTTAGTTGTGTTTTGGGTTTTATTTGCGCGCACCAGTCGTCCGTGAGGGGCTGATGCGCTGTTTTGTGTTTATTTTGCTTTATTAAAATGTATTTTGATTATCCGCCGGTTCCCGCCTCCTTCTTGCCGAAGATTAGCAAGGTTTAAATCATTACAGTGGTGCCGAAGCCCGGGAGAAGGAGGGACGCGCTCCTGAAGATCCCTCGCCGCTGTGGTGAATCCGCGGTGCCATCGAGCTGGCGAGGAGTGTGCCGCCATGGACGCTCGAGGCGGTGGGCTGGAGCGAGTTGCTGGGGACGGGCGAGCTCGCTACCGGCCGCCCACGATGTGGAGAGACGGCTGCCGTCCGTGAGGGAGCGGAGGAGTCGGCGCCGTTCGCCAAGTGGCCGGAGCCTGCTGCCATCCGCCGGAACGGGGAGGAGCAGGGAACGGGGGACTCCTGCCGGCTGCCCAAAACCGGAGGAGCCGTCGCCGTCCACCGGGCGGCGGAGGAGTGTCGTGCCGTCCGCCGAGGGCCGTCCAGTGCCACCGCCAGGCACCGCGGAGGAGATCGCCCAGCTGGTGGAGGGACGAGCAGCGGTGCGTCTGGGAACCGGAATTTTTTTTTTTTTTTCTCTCTCCCCTCTCTCGTCTCTGTCGCTCCTCCTTCCATCTCCTTTTCTCTCGCCTCGTCTGTCCTACCCCCAGGTTCCCGCAGGTCCCCGTGAGCGGCCCCCACGGAGGGAGGGGGGGGGGAGTAGAGCGCAGTCTCGGGAGTACCCCCCGGCCTGCGAGGGGCGATGGGGGTATGTGACGAGTGGGGCGGGGCCGAGGGACATGGGAGCGAGGCCGGGGGAGTGATTGGAGATGAACTACACCTGTTCGACCCACCGGTCTCGAGGCCCATGGAGGAGATGGAAGGATATAAAACTGGAGCGACGACAGTGAAGGACGAGAGAGGACTAGGCCTGGGCTTTTAGTTGTGTTTTGGGTTTTATTTGCGCGCACCAGTCGTCCGTGAGGGGCTGGTGCGCTGTTTTTGTGTTTATTTTGTTATTAAAATGTTTTTGATTGTCCGCCGGTTCCCGCCTCCTTCTTCCGGATGAATATGAAGGTTAAATCATTACAGTAACCATATAAAACATTGTATTTTTTAAGTTGGAGTATTAAGCACACATCAATTAATTAACATTAGGTCCACAGGAATCACTCAATGTGTGGACCTTATGTCATCCTTTCCGACAGTGAATCTAAAAGTTAATCTGATATTAATCTGAACCACTAGGAAAATTAGTAACTATATTCACTTTTATTTATTATAATTGATTATATTTTTCCCTATGCTGGCATACATTATTTCCTGTTTACCCAAGTATTAATTAACTAATTAATTATTCAGTTGATTTTAACTTTTTTTTTTACAAAGACACTGATCATATTTTCCCCTCCACTGGCATTTACTCATGTAAGTAAATGATTGATAAAAGACAGATTTAATGAATGAATGATTAATCCATTGATAAAGAAATAAACGTTTATACAGGGAAATATATATATATGTATTTATTTTATTTTTATTTTTTTATTTTTCTCCATTGTGTGAAAAACACTTATAGCTGTTAAATATTTATTTTGATCTGTTAAATTATTAGGAATACATAAGTAAACAGCTGTCATGTAAGTTAACAGACATGCATTAAACAAACATCTTTATTAGACATTTAACCCCTTACCAGTCACCCCCCATTTTTGGCATGGAGACAGAAATGACGTACCCAAAATAAAAAAGTTTCTGCTCATGATTCCAGATCAAGTAAGAGAGTGATGTTTAACGTGCTGTGAAAGTGAAACAATAATAAACTGGGACCGTTGGCGATGTTTGCAAGTAAAGGGGTTAAGGTTAAACAACACCAGTGCTTCTCAAAGACGCCCAAAACATTAACCATAATTATTTTAGTCCACGCATAAACCATCTGAAGATTTAAGTGTTCTAGACACTAAAAACTAAAATAATACCCGCCTATGCTTTTTTTTTTATTGGTGGTTTTGTTTATGTCCCCCATTTCTACCATCCCCTTGTTGTCATAAAAAAGCCATGAATGCTGGACATGACAGCTGAACATGTGAGTGTGTGTGGGAGCAGGATGAGGCCCCGGGGCTTTGGGGGTAGAACAGGGCGAGTAGGGGAACTGGTGAGGCGTGATCAAACAGGGCCAGCAAGTTAATTCCCCACCATGACTGCTGTGGAGACAGAGCGTGTGTGTGTGTGTGTGTGTGTGTGTGTGTGTGAGTGTGTGTGTGTGTGTGTGTGTGTGTGTGTGTGTGTGTGTGTGTGTGTGTGTGTGTGTGTGTGTGTGTGTGTGTGTGTGTGTGTTGAAGCAAATTGTATACTCGTACAGTGATGCAGCACACACACGCAGAAAATCAAGTGCAAGTGCCAGACACAAACTATAGTGTTAGTGTCAAAGACTCTATCACGCTCTCTCTGAACCAAATCCAAACGTTGGCTGCGCAGTGTGTCAATCAATATGTATATTTTCAGAGGCCCTGCAATGGATTACAGAACTGCATTTGGTACAGTGACACAGTGTGTACGTAGTCACATCAAGCATAAAAAAAATCTTTGGAATATATTAGAATTAATGTCAAAAACAGAACTTAAAATAAATGCTCAAACACAACACTCCAATTTTGAACACAGAAGAGCACATGCAGTTTGCATTCAGCAGATATTCTCCAAAATGCTGCTACAGTGATGCGGAGAGACACAGAGGAGACAAATTGTTGGATAAAATTGTTATTTTTGTTTTCTTCTTAATACAAAAAGTATTCTCGTTGCTTCATTACGTTAGAGTTGAACCACTGAAGGCAGATGGACTATTCCGACAATGTCTTTCATTCTTTACTGGACCTTGAGAGTGTAATTTATTTGACAGTCAATGGGACAGTCACAAGGCTCTGAGTTTTCAACCAAAATATCTTGAATTGTGTTCCGAAGACGAACAAAGCATTAATTACTTACCACGGGGGTAAGTAATTAATGACAAAACTATCATTTTGGGGTGGAGTATCCTATTAAATTATGGCAAATAAAGGGCCCTATGAAATCTGTTTTTCCATATTCCATTTTTTTTTTCATTTAAATTTTTCTGTATTCCTTTTAAATTTTTCTAGACTCTGTTTTAATGATAAAATTATATTTTTATGAATCAAAAAGAGTTTCTAATTAATTGAAATCATGAAACGTACAATATCAAAAAGCAATTAAAAAAAAATTATGGCCATATGAAATGTTTCTTTTTTTCTCAAATTCAGTTTTATTTTTACTAAATTCTGTTTTCCATTAATTTTCTGGATTCCATTTTAAAGGGGTCATGACAAGGATTTAATTTTTTTTTTTTTTTAAGTTTACTTATAACGTTAATTTTTTTTTGCACAAAAATAAACAAATACATGTGTGGAACAATGATTATTTTCAACCCTCATTCTGAACCTCCTTCTGAAACAGGCTGTTTTTAAGAGGTGGGTCCTTAAAGGCTTCTCAGTAATCGGCCACTTTTATGATTGGCTAACATCATTGCATAGTAACAGTATCAACTATCATCTATTTCATGTGAGTTTTGAACACATGATCAAAATAAAATTGTCATTTCCAAATAAAGCATTATTGTATCATTTACGTTTGATGCAGCTGCAGTCATCTAGTAAGGCTTCATCTTTCCACAAATGTGACCCTGGGCAACAAAACCATTCATAAGGGTAAATTTCTCGAAATTGAGATGTATACATCACATGAAAGCTGAAAAAGTTGTCCAAATGAAGTTCTCAGCAATGCATATTACTAATAAAAAATTAGGTTTTGATATATTTATGGTAGAAAATTTACAAAATATCTTCATGGAACATGATCTTTACTTAAAATCCTAATGATTTTTGGCATAAAAGAAAAAAAAAACGATAATTGTGACCCATATAGTGTTAATTTCGTCAGACGAGACGAGACGAAATATGTTCGTCAACAACCTTTTTTTTCATGACTAAGACGAGACGATGACAAGACTGCACCACTGTCCAAAAACACTGACTAAGACTAAATTAACATGCATTATTGTTGACGAAAAAAGACGAGACGAAAATGTTTTGCATAAAATAAAAACTAAGATAAAATCTCTCTTCATTTTCGTCTACATTCGTCTCTGCTTTTTCATCAACTGTTACGCCTTTAAAAATTCAGAATGAGTTTGCGGCTTCGCGCTGTTGCTCAAGTTACAGGTCTCATACTCCTGTTGCTGCCAGCCTGTGGCTGCAACACGAAACTGCTGAACACACAACACCTGAAGCGAACAAGAGTGACGAGCGCCGACGACATGCTATGTCGAAGGAAGAGGCTCGATATTTGTGTGTTATAGTTAGCAGCGGTCTGTTATCAAGAAATAAAATAGTGTGTGCGTAAAAAGAATTTGTCCACACGCCGCTCAAAAAATACAAAATAAAAAAAAATTCCTGAGCGCAAGTCCACCGTCTAGGCAGGCTTTTTGTGTAAAATTATATTTCCTGTTGCTGCGCAAGCTCTTTTATTGTATATGACAGCTTATGTCCCGATGACCGGTCTTTGCATTAAGATTAAAAGCAGTATCAATAAAGTAAAAAATTGTGATCAGGTTAATCATTTGTGAACGTGTCTCCTAAATCAGAATTTGAAAACCAGACACATTTAACATTTGCATCCAACAAAAATCATTCAACAAGTGTATTTTGTCAGGTAATTATGACATTTAACCAATGTTTGAGATATGTGAAACACTTTTTTTTACTGAAATGTTTATCAGTAATAATGTGTTATTTAAAAAAAAACACTAAAAATTTTTGACTAAAACTAGACTAAAATTAAAAGACTTTTAGTCGACTAAGATACCTTGAGTTTTCTTTTGACTAAAACTAGACTAAAATGACGAGACTTTTAGTCGACTAAAACTTGACTGACAAAAAAAGATATGTGAATGACTAAATATGACTAAAACTAACAAGGACATTTGGCACAAGACTAAGACTAAGACTAAATTAAAAATAGGTGACAAAATTAACACTAGACCCATACAATGTTTTTTGTTTTTTTTGGCTATTGCTAAAAATATACCCCAGCGACTTAACTCTCTGAGGTCTTAAGGGGGTTTTGGGGGCCTGGAGAAGTTTTGACATGCCTTGACTTTTGTGCTTTTTCAGTTGCTTATAAACATATACATGGCTAAAGTCTGAACACACTGTATTCAGTACAAACTGGGCTACAATAATATATAAATAGCATGTATGTACATGATTATGTTTTTGAGAAAACAACATTTATGCGTGGTCAGGGAAAAACAAAAATTTTGAAGTCACTTAAAAATAAGGTCAAAAAACACATACAGAACATTTGTTCACAAGACTGGCATTTGTTCCTGAAGCATGCAGCCTACAATTTTTACTTCAAAATGATGTGAAAATCATCTTGTTTACTCATTCACAGAAAAGATTGATTTAAATTTTCTAAGACACTTTTTGTTTCGAAAGGGCATATGCGAGTACGCATCAACTATCATAAATATTGTTGTGATTTACACCTGAGAAAACAAAGACCCACATAATGAGCTGCATAATGAGCCTAACAGTCAGGTGTGTGACTGAGAGGGAAGATTTACAAGAAAGAATGTGAGGACAAAATAAATGTATATATTTTTATGTTTGTAGTTTATTTACAATATATTTAATTATCCCACAAAATAATTTGAGATTCACTTGCAAGCACAGTTAAACAGTTTATTAGGAACAATCAAAGCTGACTTTCAAAGCTGAATTATTAGCATCATTACTCCAGTCACACAATCCTTCAGAAATCCTTCTAATATTCAGATTTTCTAATTAAAAAAACATTTATGGTTAATATTATTATTATTATTATTAATGTTGAAAAGAGCTGAGAATATTTTTTTAGGATGTTTTTTTTTTTGATGAATTGAAAAAACTGCATTGTTTGTAACATTTATCGTATTAATTATTTTTATTTATCATCATGTGTGTGCTAAATAAAAGTTTTAATTTCTGTATATACTGACTCCAAGCTTTTGAATGGTTTTGTGGTCCAGGGTCACAAATGTTTCTTTGTTAACTCTCCATGACACTGTGCCTCGTTTACAAAAAAATGCTCCGATCGCCCCTCTGACACGATCCGTGAAGCCATTAAAAATAAACTATCCACTTGTTCTTTATGATGCGATCCTCCTGATATCTATACAAAGATGCAACCGAGCTGTTTAAACCAAAAGCATCAAAGCAAACTTTCTTTTATTCCATTTGGCCTATGGATGACAGTCACAAGCATGTGGGTAACTGTAATTTCTGTTAGCTTTTGAAGTGGCGCGACACTCGCATTCAGCATAATTTAATGTCAAGCCGTTAGTGGCTGAACGCCAGTGGGCAGTTTCTCATGTCATGACCCCTTTAATGGTTTCATTAAATATTAATATTCAAAAGCATCTCTAATTAACCGATTCTAGAAAAAAAAACCTAATTTATTATTATTTAATTTTATTTCTTGTCTTCCAAAAATACGGTGTTGTGTGTTTACATTTTTCTGCTGAATAGATTCTGGTAAACAATTTTTGTGGTAAATATTAATTTAATAATATGTTTTAATAATAATTTTACACGCATCACAGTATTGCAGGGGGCGTAACATTTCTCTCACATGCTTGAAGCATTCGGCCAATCACAAAGCATTGGATAAATAGCCTATAAATAGCCCTATAAATAGCTGCACTAATGGGACACTAATTTGTGCTGAAATATTTGCATAAATAGTCACTTTGTCACATTTTAGGAGTACAGCTAGCCTCAATGTTAACAAACGTTGACTAACACCACGAATCTCCCAATTAGATGTCATGGGGTCTTAAAGGAGAGCTGTAACAGTCAAACCAGTTTCTACTGGCTGAAGAGGAGCATACCTCTCTAAAGGTGGTCTAACTTTTAGGCAATCAGCAAAGGGACTCACACTGACGACATTTGCCAGCGTTCAGAAGATTCCCAGCTAACCGGTTAGCCAATCAGCTGGGTACTGGAGGCCAGGTTGGTGTTGGTGAGACGGGTGCAAGAGGACGCTAATTGGTAGCCAGGGTCAGCGGGGTTGAGACCCAGAGAGAGAAAAAGGGACAACACTGGGGCTGACAGGTCTCTTTAACAGCTAATCTGCTGGGATTGCTTGGATGAGTGTGCGTACGCATCCATAAGAAGGGCTTAAATGGGCTCACACCCTGAGGGAGGGTATAAAATAAATAAAAAGTATGTGAAGAGGTGCAGAACAGTCACCTAAGACAGTGCTCTTTGACACTGCCTGTCTTCCTCCTCCATTAGGCTGCAACCGAGGCCCCTGTGGTAAAAGTACTCCCACACCACAATACTTTTATCTTCCGAAACGTTATCCCTGCATGTTAATCGTTTAATATTGTATTTTCATGCAGCCATAAACTGCAGACGCCGTTCCTTTAGGAAGTTGTGCAAAGGATCTCGGTTTTCCTGTCCTGAGAATTTAGTACAAGAGCCGAGGTGAGTGGGTCCTATATATTACACACAGTCCAGAGAGAAGAACCCAACAACAGTTCACATCAGGCCTCTCTGTTTACAGCATGACAAAATGAAATGGAAGAGATTTTACATCAGTTTTGGTAAAGAATGCTTGATGTCAGACAGAAATCTAGTGGAATTAAAGATTAGGCTTTAGTTGAGTGAATGTCGTATCAAATTAGACAAATGAAACTTAGGCAATGAGTGATGGGAGTACAGTCTGTTCAATGGGCCTCAGTCATGAAACACAAAAAGAAATGTGATTTGCTTTAACTGTTCTCCGTCAATCTTTTGCAAATTGTTGATAAATATATCTTATGTAAATGTCACCTTGATGCAAAAATGTGTTCGTAAAAATATCCTTTCGGAAAATTGCTGCACGGTCTGCTTTTTTTTTTGGGGGGGGGGGGGGGGGGGTAAATTTATAGTGCAACTATAAATAGGGGTAAATTTATAGTGCAACTATAGATAGCTGCACTGATTCTTGCATCAACTGGTGCATTTGTGTGAAAATTAGTTTGTAAAGCCTATGTAAATTGCGTGACAATTTCAAAATGTCACAATTTCTTCAAAAGACATTAGCTTTTTTGCGTCAATCTTGCTGATTACATTCTTTTGATCCAACAATTTATGTTAGAATACTTTACAAACAATTTACCACACAAATGGCCATACTGTCAAATCACACAACATGATCAGAATGATCCACATAGAAATGCATTTTTATTCAGACATTCTAGTTCTTGTACTTTCATGAATTAGATTTTTCTTCAGCTGAATAAGGTCTTAACCCCTTACCAGTCACCCCCATTTTCGACATGACGTACCCAAAATAAAAAGGTTTCTGCTTATGAGTCTTTCTGACTAGATACATAATCAACATATGATCACAAAGCTGACACTTCAAAGTTTACTGTTTAAGAATCAGAATTACTCAGACTGTTATTATAATAGAGATATATAAACTCAAACATGAAAACAAAAATAAAAATATTAAAAACATATTTTTTAAATGTATTAAAAAAAATTATGTAGGATATGAGTTTAGAAACATGGTGTCGCTAAAGCCACAAGTCTACTAATGCTTCATTTGAAATTTATTAATATAATCGGTAAAACTGTGAATTTTATGAAATATTTTTTAAGGCCATGTCATTTGTGTTTTTAGAGAAGGCTAATCAAATTGATTTATGGCACTTGTCATCTTCTGTAAGCTCTCATGTAAAGCTGTCCTGTGTGCTATTATCCCATGTCTGGACTGGCAGACTCCCAAATTCATGATTCTATTGTTCTCGCGAAACACTTCGTACAGTTGTACGAACAACCCAATGAAACCTAAAAACAATTATTTAACAAAATTGGCAATTTAACAAAATTTGAAAAACTAAAAACTAAATCGAAAATCATTTTTTTTTCAATGTGATTTGCACATAAATGTCCCTCAGTCAGGTGTGAGCAGAACATGCAAAAATATAGAGATAGAATGAATTTACCAGTTTAGTTAAGAATTGCCATGAGACTGTGCTAGTGATTTTAGTGATTTTATTTCAGAATATTAATGTTCTTGGCATCATCAGATTGCTTTTTAATTCTAATTTCTGAACTTTTCCAAACAGAGAAACACAAAAATAATAGTAATAATCAAAATAGAAATAAATGATGAATAGGTGTGGAGATAAGCGATGCAGAATGTGAGCATCAACAATGGACTAGCATGACATTACACACCATTAAAGCTAAAATACACCGAAATGAAGAGCACAGAGTAATTAAGTTTGCTTGACCACAGACACCCTCATCATTTATGCTTTTTTGCATTTGAGCCTTTTTCCCACCATTTTCCAAGCAGCTATGTGGAGGGCCATAAGCTCGAATAGGCGAGGTGTAACGTGTGCCTGTCTCCCGTGGTGTTTGGCATGAGTTCATGTATGTGTGAGTGGCATTAATACCATAAAGACGCACAGCACTTAACCCCTGAACAGCCCGGGTGCACCTCTAACGTGGCGGAGAAAAGCGCCATCACTTACACACGCAAATGACATCGTCAAAGCCAGAGCTCAAGCCAGCTCACCCTTTACTCGCATACACACACACTCTCTCTCTCAATCTTCATATTTAGTCAAGCCAGTGAATATTTTGAGATTTCGGCCATGTCTGGGAGAGAAGCAAGAAACATCAATTATTTAGAGGAGGTAACCCGATGCTTCCTCTGTTGAGGCAAATCTGCAGGCCGGTCCCCTGAGACAATAAAAAATGAATTAGGGAGAATTTATTAGTGTGTGTCTGAGTAAAACACTGGGCCTCAATGCTACAGTCTACTGCCTGCCTGCATTGGCAGATATCAGTCAACACAAGCCACGTAGCTTGAAAATGAAAAAACAGAATCACAGTCTTTGGGGGTGCCTTAAAAAAGGCTCATCAATAAAACAGGCCTTTTTATATGTGCATTTTTGAAGGCTGTTTCATGGCATGTTTGTTCACACTCCGGCTGGGATTTGTAGGGAGCACAGCTGTGCATTCATCCTAAAAACAATATCCCTCCTCAAAAGAGTTTATGCAGCATGGAGGAGAGAATGGGGGGGGGGGGGGGGTTAAAACCAGAAAAACAAATGAAAGCAGGCTGGCAGTCTTGCCCAGCTGTAAGATGACCCAAACGGCTGAGGGAAATAGAGTGAGGCTTCTTTGAAATCTGCGGATAGACAAACTATATAGAGAAAAGCATATTCAAAAATAAACCAAAGCCTATTAGCTCTGAAACATCTAAAATACAATGAGCAAAGTGGATGAAAAAACTACACTTTGTGGCAGTTTACAAAAATATAGGTATGAATTAGAGTTGTCCATTTTGCCACACCCTCTTCTGAATCCTATATCAGACGAAAATTTTCACCAGGTTTGACGCGTGTGCAAAGTTTCATGACTTTTTGAGCATGAGCCCTCAAAAATGCGATTCATTTTGGAGAAGCGGAAGAATAATAAGAAACAGAGCAGATACAATAGGGTCCTCACACCATCGGTGCTCGGGTTCTAAAAAAGCAGATACAAGAGGGTCCTCGCACCATCGGTGCTCGGGCCCTAATTAAAGCTGCAAGCAGCGATGAACGGGAAAAGTCTGGAGTGAACCATCATATGAACAATACTCAAAAGTTGCCTGTAAATTTCACATTTAATTAATAAAAAAAAAAAAAAAAAAAAAAATGTAAAAATTTTTGAAGCAGAAAGTCTTTAAAACAAAGATTGGAGTTCTGTTTTACTTTAAAACTTATTCTATTATTTTATATTATGATATATATATATATATATATATATATATATATATATATATATATATATATATATATATATATACACTAAATAATATATTATAATATGATAATAATAATGCACGGTAGACTGATATTAGAATAAATCAGTCAATAAAATTAATCAATCAGTACAAATCCAGCGTGTTTTTCTTCAAAGTGGGGTAAACTGTATTAAGGATTACAGCAATACAAACAAGCAAAGAAGAAAATAAACCTTCAAATGCTTAATATTTTCAATCCCACCGCAATCTATCCTTGATGAATATTAAAGAGCACAGTGTTCAGACAAAGCCCAGAGACTTGAGAAAAGACTTTTCACTCATCTAACAAGTAAAACTCATCCCATTCTGGAGATAAATGAATAAATATATAAATAAATAAAAAAGGGATATTAAAAATGGCTGGTTGCTGACCCTCCACCTGGCAATTGTATTCCAACTGCTGTAATCTAGAATGGGAAACAGGAGACATGTCTGGGATTGCAGCAGATATGCATATTTAACAGGGCAAGGCTTGATAAATAACCCACTTAGAAAACTCCTGACAGCCCGACTGAGACATTAGCAATGACCAGAGGAGACACGGTGCACAGGGACAGCGCTCTCGCATGTATTCGTGCATGCGTGCGTTTTTGGTGAGGGGAGGGGGGTTCCCCTTTTAGCTCTGTGACGAGGAGGGCAAAGCATTCGATGCACGTACCAATTACTCTTCCATCTCACCCTCGCTAAAGGCAAGGCAATGCAATCTTCACATTATAATCAAAACCATATGACAAAGCTGGGGCCATTAGAGAACAATTTCAAGTGTTTCGCAGCAAGACAGTGATTTTAGAATTGCACTTACATATGCTGAGTGCTTACCTCTGCGTGAATGCACCTGCTAGACGGCTCAAGCTTCCCTTCCCTACCAAGCGAAGAAGTGAGCAAGAAAAAAAAAGATGAAGAGAGGGAGAGGGCTGCGACAAAGAAAACAACTTAACAGCCAAGGATAGAGGTGTAATTTGAGTTTATCTGTGTGGACAGATAATGACAGTTTGAACTCCATTTAGAGGTAGCGAGGCTCCAAACCTGTACTTTAGTCTGCTTCAAACACAGTTCCCTTCACACCTCTTCTGCTGACGGCGGAAAAAAGAACCAAACATGAAAGTCTAATGTTTACAGATTATATTCTGACCACTGGTGCGTGTAGTGATTCTGACCTGGTCCTTCTTAAAAAAGGAGGAATTTTGTGACAGATTGTTGGTAAGTGGCTGTATTTTGCCCAAGTATGTTCCAATAGCAATTTGAATACTTTTATTCCGGCCAAAACCTAAAATAAGGATTACGATGTAAAGAAAAACTACCAGTTTAAACAAAGTCCAATCTTTCAACAATAAATAGAATACTTCAAATATAATATCCAACACTACACTCCAAAAAATAAATAAAAAAAGTGTGGAAACAGTTTTGTTTAAACATAAATGTGTGTTGGAAGTGTATGTAAACATCCATCCGATAATGATACATTAAATGAGAATGTTCTGAGATTCCTGTCAGAATGACGTAGTTCTGCACAAGCCCCTCCCAGGATAGTTGATTGACAAGGCTGTCTTACCTTAAGATCCGCCCTGTGTGAACTGCCATCAGTCCACCATTGTGTCGACTCCGGTGCAGGCGAAGACAAGAATGTCTCCGATTAAGGAATTGATATGGTGGCCAAGAGAGCTCAACACGTTGCAACTTCAGAAAATACATGCAAATAGAAAAAGCACCAGCAAATCAAGAAAACATCTTCATCAGTTTGACAATAGGTGCTGCAAATACTCACAATGCAAACAAATAAAGAAACGCCTAATTTTCTTTTTATTTTCAGCACGTCTTTTTTAGTTAGGTTGTGTTGTGAGTACTGTATTTGCAGTGTGTTTCTTTATTTGGTTTTGTTGTGAGTATTTGCAGCATGCTTGTTGTCAAATTTATGAAGTTGTTATCTTAGTTTGCAGGTGCTTTTTTTCTATCTGCAGCATGTTGAGCTCTCTTAGCCGCCGTAGATTGAGGTGTTTTGTTGTTGGATGTAATAATGAACATAGCAGTCGTCATTTACTCCCTACATCTGAGCCACTGAAGATGCAGAGGATTAACATTACTTTCGTTTTGAAGGGAATGTGCCGATCCCTGATCTACCTAAATGCATCTATGTTCATGTGAATCATTCATGATCGAGCTTTATCTACAGAAGTGAGTAAAAGGATTTTTATGAATCTTTGCAAATCACCTTTCCTAATATGTGCAAGTAATAGTAAGAAAGTTTCCCGGCTAAAGTAAACAGTACTGCTCGTCACCCCACAGGAGAGAGGGGCGGGGTCAACAGAGCTTATTAGCATTTAAAGCAAAAAGGACTAGAATGGCTTGCTAAAAACAGAGCTCATATTGACAGTGTAAAAAAAAGGTGTTTTTTAAGCTACCATTGAGAAATCTTATATCAAATATGCATCCAATGACCCCCTTAAAGTAGAAAGAATGGAACAAAAGGCAGAACTAGAATTTTCTTGTCAAGTGCACTCATTTAATCTTTATTTTATTTACAAATTTACAGCATTTGTAGGGTGAATTTTTTATATATAATAAAAATAAAGATAAATTAAAGACAATTTATAAATTAAAAATGTAATTAAATTAAAGTAATACTTTAATTATTCTTTTTTTTATTTAATAAAATATAAATAATTAATTAATATTAATGAGACAAGTAGGCTTTGTGCAAAATGGAATATAATATAATATAATATAATATAATATAATATAATATAATATAATATAATATAATATAATATAATATAATATAATATAATATAATATAATCAAAACTTACTTTATCCTACTCATTGCTTAATAGATGCAAACCAAAAGAAAAGATTATCTATAGATTGCAGGTCTGGGATCAAATTTGTAGCCGCACTACAAATATGTATTAAAAAAATTAATTTATTGTTTATCAATAAAATTTTATAGTAGTATTTCAGTTTTGCTTGGCAACTGTAAACTGCACAATGACAGAAATGAATGTGTGTGGAACATTGAATCCGTTTATTTATAACATTAATGAAGCTGTCTTTTGAAATACCTAGTTGTGACAGAGCAGTCTATAGATTTCTGCTAAACAGAGCAGAATTTTTTCAGGGTTGACATATCTAATGACACATTACTGTACATATCTCAATGATGAAATCACTGCATGGGCAACAAAATGTTTTGAGGAGCACTGATCTGTGCCATGTGAATTTCTACACTTGTATATAGTGAATGACAGAGGTTTATTTGTTTCCTTTCTGTTCTATTTTCCATCTTTCCCCCTCCTTGGCAGTTTCGGAGCTCCAAGTCATTTTTCCACTTGAATGAGCTGGCTCATGACATTGTTTTATAAAACATGTCAGATCACTCCTCCAGTGGCCTTTTCTCATCTCTGAGAGGGGCCTTCCTCTGTAAGTGATTTCAACAAGAAATACTGACCCCTGCCCATAACACCTTCCATTAAAATAAGAGCAAAGGAAACCCTTTAATATCCGTGTGCCTCTAGTGCAGCTCTCCACAAAGAAAGTGAGATAGGTGAGTTGTGTGACCTCACTATCTGATCCAGAGAGGATTCGCTCTCTTTCTCTCAATCAGTCAGGGGTTACATCACAGTAAGAGGCTCTTTAACAGTAGAAAGCAGCTGTGGCTGGTCTCTGTGCCTTTCTTTTGCAGTGAGCTCCATTTCACTTAACAGGTTACACAATATACTCATTTTACAGGCACATCATTTGCACCCTGATGAGTGCAAAACCATGACCGAGGGTGGGGTCTTTGTGGCGACATAGTCACCTCTTTAACAGGAAGCCATGCTTAACAGCTTTCTTTTGGAGAGAAAGATCTCTGCCAATAGAGAACTGCCACATCCTTTGAGTCTAGCAAAATAGGCATAATATTATGACAAATGAACTCTTAATTGTAAACTAATGTGTTGTGCTCAATGGAACTACTATACCTAGTACTAATTAACTAATTTTGGCATCCGAAAACAAATTTTCGGTTTCAGATAAAAAAAATTCGGAGGGCCTGAACATTGATGTTTAAGTATAATTTTTCCAATGGTGCATTTTGATGGTCAGTGTCCATTTTATGTACTGATTTCTCATTTTAATCAATCTTCATTTTGATAAACCAAGATTTTTTAGTCAATGATATTTTCAGTTGATGCATGAACCAAACTGTCCTGTCAAAGCAATTCTGCTATTTTTCAACAGGAAACAAGAAGTTTGATGGAAATGGGATCTAAGATACTCATAAAAATGAAAGACAAAAAATGATGTATATAAAACATAATGTATATAAAAAAGTGAAATCCTTAGAGACAAGGATAAAGGTATCTGAGGTTAGCACATAGGGACAGCAACCTCCACAATATGTGCCTCATTGGATCCCTAATGTCTTTGCTTTTTGAAAACATTTAAATTATACGTTTAAACACCTCAGGCTAGGTTAAAAAAAAATCTAATTGTTTGGATGGTTATGTAAGTGTCTTGAATAACAATAGCTGTATTCCTGTAGGAGTTCTGCAGTCTCGTTTTCTACTTTCCTTCCATATTATTGTGTAACTTTGCATTTTGTTAGCCTAAGTTTAGAAACGGGTCCAAAATGCTGACTCTGGCTTCCGCAAGAAAAGCACCTTATCAGGGAGTGCTCTAACGTGAAGTTGCTATCTAGAATAGGAATCTTACAGCTTAAACACTGGAGTGGAAAAATTTTTTCATGAACAAGAATATCTCTATTGTAAAATATACATTTTTTAGGCCTATAAGCAAAAATTCTAAGTGGGAAGACAGCATGGCAAACTCAAGGATAGCACTGACTTGTCAAGCTTGTTTCAAAGAATCTCAAATAATATTTGCTACTGTCTTAAGTGTTTTAGACATTCTTTAGCACTTGACCTCATTCTTTGATACAGTAGATACAGCAGCTTTGGTGTCACTGTCAAACCTGCAGCTCTAAATACCAGTGAGTCCTCCACTCCTCCATCTACTAATTTTCCTCTCTCTCTCTCTCGCTCAACAGAGCTCTACAAATGGACCCTCGTGACCCTGAATTAATCCCAAAGTAATTGAACTTACTCAAATTCCCACAGGCATGCGGCCGCCGTGTGAAAGCACTTGATGTTTCTTTGTGGAGTGGCTTAATTGGGTTTTCATGACTCCGTCAGAAACTGAAACCTTTCTCTTCTTCGTCTTTACTTTCAATCTCTACACACAGACTGGTTTCTTGTCCCCCATTTGCATTCAGGATGAAGAACAAGGGCTAAAACAGAAGACAAAGTGGCAACAAACAAAGGTAGACAGGTTTTCGGAAGGATCTCACATATGAAAAGACACATTGAGCGTGTTTCTCCGTGATCATTACCCATGAGCTTATACAGCAGGGTTGCTGCGATTTTGCCAAGTAGGACTTTGCCAGGTAATGTAGGACAAATTCCAATTTGGATCTTTGGATGGTCCTGGAACAATATTCATGTAAAACAAACAAAACCTTAACCCTAACCATGAACTTCAGAGGGCAGGTTATAGGTTGATAAGATTTGTCCATGCCCCTAACCCCAGTCTTATTCATTAGTCTTAGTCCATTAGGCTTTTTAACTAGCTTCACCGGCAAAATTCCCTTAGTCAAACAGATTCAAAAAGGCCATGCTGGTTGGCAAGATTCACCAACTAAGGTGATGCTGATTCACCAGCAAGACCACCACCAGTCCAGCTTAAACCAGGAAATTCATGCTGGTCTAAGCTGGGTTGTTCCGGGATTGGCATCTATAACAGATCACAGACAGGCAGACCTGCTTAACCCTTTCACGTACAAATTTGCACTCGACAACTCAGCAGGCGTAATGACAGACCGGACTCCTCGTGCACTCCGTATGTGCCGTCAAGTCCAAGACACCTCCATGTGCTTTTGAATGAACCTCTACAGAAGGCGAAACAAGACTCTGCGTCTGTGTCAATGATGGTCCATCTCTGACTCCGAGACTGCCACCAGGTAGAAAGTGCAACAATACTGTGCTGATCCCAAGCCGAACCCTTACCTTATTCTAGAGTTCAGTGGCTACAAGAGAAACTGTAAAACTGTTTTCGGATCAGTGGTACGAGGCAACACCCAGTCCCAATAGGGAGCTCATTTCACACACCAGACGGACTCTCAACAGGTGAAGCCTGTGCTCTCCGTGGCTAATTTACAAGTGTGCAGCAGGGCTGAAAGTGATGCGCCTTCACAGAGGAGGAAAACTTTGTTCATTAACTCAGCGTATGTAAATATTCAAAGAGTTATGTAGAGTGCGCTATGGCAAACTCTCGAGAAGGAATTTCCTCAGGCTTAATGTTCTCTCAACTGAGCACCTAACAAATTACATTGTGTTTCCTAATTTTGTAATTAGTATTCATATTTTCATGTTGCCTATGTTTAAGAAATCATTACGTTCGAGCAAAAAAAAAGCATGTTGTTCTTTGTGCTGTGCCCTGTAGAGATAAACGGGGTACAGAATGCTGTTGAAGAAGGCATTTGTAATTACACAAGGATACCAAATTTTGCTATCCTATATTTGCTATATTTAAAAGTGTCCTTGTTACAGTGTAATTATACAATTAAGTACGGAGTAATATTAGTTAACTACATGAACTTACTCTATGGTAAAGGTTAGGATTATGGTTTGGCTTAGGGTTACTTGCATGTAATTTTGCATATTTAAGTGTTATTATAATAGTAAATACATGTAACATATGTAACAAGCACACTTTAAAATAAAGTGTTACCTTACATGTTATTAGGAATTAAGATTTAACTTAAATTTAAGTGGATTTCTTTTACATCAAATAATAAAGAAATTAAAAAATTTGTAAAAGTTGGTTGTATGAAAGCTTTCAGGCTCTCCAAAAACACCAGAAGCCATGGCGAATGGTTGACAGAGAGGCAGACAACGGAGTATGGCCTGGTTCCCCATGCTGATCTGAGCGTCGTGGTGAGGTGTGAATGGGGTGCTCCCCTGTCTGTGCTGCTCTGCTGCTGCAGGCGGCTCTCAGCGGCCCCATCTGTCCCCCATTGCAGCACTAAATCAGGGACACAGTAAGACACGCTGCCATGGGCCTCCACGTGACCCACTAGACATACAGAAATATACACACCATGTGTCTGGTGATCCACAGAACTGTATTTTGTGTATAAACAGTATTTCAACAATGCTCATGAAGTGATTATGCTGAATATAGTAATGTATTTAAAGCAATAATTCACCAAAAAACTATTTACAGACTTAAATTCTTATGTTATTCCAAATTATGATTTACTTTATCTTGTGAATCACAAAATGAGAATTTTTAAAATATACATGTATATTCACTCTCATGAAATGTATATGACTTTCTTTTTTCAAAAGAACACAACACTGCGAGTTCAATGAAAGTATATGGGACATTTAAAGTTGATGCTTCAAAAACCACACAAAGTGAACATGACAGTTATCGATCCAACCTGAAGTAAAACGATTGTGTATTAAAAAAACAACAACAACACATTTTTTTACTATAAACAATCACTTTTCAGCCAACTGTGATACCGAACCAAATCAGCCCATTTAACATATGAATCATTCACACATTTTTTTTTTTACAAAACAAGTTACATTCCAGTCTGTTTCTCACATACAACTACTGGTTGACTAAAGAAAAATTATAATGTAGCACATTGATCATAAAGATCACTTTGGTTGGTGCTCTTGCATGTTTTTGATTGTAACTCAATGGAAAAGAACATGTAAAACATTGCTAATCATCTTTTGCACTTCACAAACGCAAGAAAGTAATTTGGTGGACTACTGCTTTAAAGACAACTCACAAGAATTACTTTTTCCAAGCAGCACCAAACTGCTGCTAACATCACTCAATCAACAGATGCCATTAAAATCAATAGATTTAAACTGTCTACGTGAACTTATAGGTGTTCTCTGTAGTTATGGAAAACATGTAATCAAAGTATACTAATGAAGACAGCAACTCTGCAGAAAACATACAATTATCCCCTACCCGACCAGCAGATCTGTAAACGTGATTAAAATTGTCCAAAATTAGTCAAATCAGAAATGTGGGTCGGCACTATAATTTTGGAAAATGTTATAAGGAAATAATTCAAATGGAAAAAAGAGGACCAGGGAAGTAAGCATATAAAAATGAACACATTTAGAATGTGTGCCAGAATTTGTGTATGAAAGCTGTATGTCCTCATCAGCAGGAACAAAATTCACAGATTTTATGCTAAAGTAGGTTTTGCTTACATTTTCTTTACTGCTAACGCTGAATGAAAGCCAACTGCTTTCTTGAAACTTCAAACATGGAAGCTACCCCAAAAGACCAATATGATGCATTAGAATAAAAAGTGTGTAGTTCTCTCTCACTCTTTCCATTCATGTCTCTCTCTACTTTAGAGAGAACACTGAATATTCATGACTGCAACTCAAAACACAGGTGACATGCTTGACTTCTGTTATACGGCTAACCTAAACAAAAGAGAGCCTGCTGCGTTTTCTTTTGAAGGAGGTGGGTTTGAATGCATGTGAATGCTCCCGAGAGACCGCTTTGCTTTTTGTAAGGAGCGTTAAACCAACATGCTAATGATCCGAGAGGTGGGAAAAGCAAGAAAGATGGCCATTCCCTCACTTCTCCCAGCGAGAGCTTGCAGTTTTTTCTTTAAACTCTGGATTTAGCCTGGATTTGTCTAGATTTTTGCATCAACACAAGCAAGCAGATGAACCATTAGAATATCAAATGAAAAAGGACTTAGAATTAGATTACATAAACTGCAAAATATAAGAAAAGAGTGCCATTCCTTTGCAGCACCTAAAGAGTGTCTGAAAATTATTATAGGCAGGATTTTGTTGCTGTGAGAAACACAGAAGTGTTTCCAAGACAACAAAACGATGGGGTCTGGTCTCTTGGGCTGTAGGTGGATGGAAAAGTGCACCTTACTGTATTTATTTGCAGGTGAAGAGGATCCCAGCGTTTACCAAAGGGCCAGTGGGTCATGGAGCAGGTCATGAGGGTGTGCAACCCTGGGAACGCTGCTGGAGACCCGGGTCAGGCACTAAGAAGATGAGGGGTGATTAATGCAGAAAGACCAGACCTGAACGTGACCCCAAGAGTGGATCCCCGACCTTAAAACTGCAGCTTTGTTCCCCATATAGAAGAATATAAAGATTCGCAGACATACCTAAACTCAACACAAATCTGTGTCTTTCATTGAAACACACGTTGACCTGCAATTGTTTTCATAAAGTATTTCTGTAGCTCGGGAGCTAAAGGATCTAAAGATAAAGAAGCTAAAGGTTGAATGCCGATTCACAATTTTTGTTAACTATATACTCATAATTTGTTGGTCATTTAATAGAATAGTATATCAGTATTCTTATAGATGTGTTTTGATGCATTCAGACTACATTCAGTAAATGTAGCATCTAGCTAATGCCTAAAGCATAGTATAATAATAGTAATAATACAAATAATAATAGTAAACAATAGCATGAGCATAATTTTGGCTGGTAGTATCAGTTTTGTCCAACCAATAGTAGACAGTAGACAGAAAAAAATGTTTTGGAAAATCTGTTTGAAAAATTACCTTTAAAATTGTAATTTTAACTACCTTTCTGTTTACCTTGACAAGTTTTTCTAATAAGTTTAAAATAACAATAATACTACATTCTTTTGTACATACATTACTTTGCAATACATTCTGATTTATGCCAAGTAAGCCTGCAAGGAAGTATAAGCTTGCTCTGATGAGACTTTTGATGACACTTCCACCTTTCTGCTCAGTGAGGAGGAAAGATAGGTATGACTACACTTCCTAAAGAAAGAGAGAGAGGGCCAGGGGAAGCTTGCTGACCCAGAGGAGAGATTTACGGCAGTAATCCTGTAGATACCGACGTCCCTTGGGCTCTCGGACCTTAGCCTTGTGAATAACGCTGGCTCTGTGGACATCTTCATTACTGAGTGCAGTGCAGGTTAAAATCCTGTTACACAGTACTCCCAAAAACAACTTCTCACTCTCACTAAGAAAGTGACTACAGCAAAGAGCTGGCGGGAACTGTATGTCTGCGAAGAACTGGCTACAGAAAAATACAGCATAAATGAGATACAAAGACATACAAAGTCTTCAACAAAGCATGACTTCTTCATTTACAATTATGCATTTAGCAGACACTTTTATCCAAAAGCAGTGCATTCAGGCTATAAATTTTTTTTTACAATATGTGTGTTCCTTGGGAATTGAACCCACAACCTTTTGCACTGCTGACAAAATGTTCTAGCACTTAGCCACAGGAGCCCTTCACAATCTCAGATTACTTATACTAAAGAAACATTTCAGTTCAGCTATCTCATTTGTGGTTTCCTCATCCTAAAAATTCAAATTTAATCACTTAAATTGAGTGTAGTTAAAACGGAGAGGAAAAAAAAAATATTCTTATCCATTAATCTATGTGAAATGTACGACTTGTCTCTGTGGAGATGTCAAGCATCGTCGATACAGCAGAAAAATGAAATGAGCGATCTTACACTGACGTGGTCTCATGGGTGCTGTTTACACGTTCCACTGCTCTCCAATATTCATATCTTTCCTTTTACAGTTTAACAAGAAGCCATTAACTAACACTTATTAAAATAAAACAGTAAATAGTGTTACATTACCAAAACACCGTTGTTTGTTGTCACTGCTGTTGGTTACTTTTTTATTACTTTTATGTCTATTCTACCAATACACTGAAGCACTAATTAATTTCCTCTGACAGACACAGAAACAAAACCTAGCTAAATAAATAGACTGATTAAATAGAGCATAAATGACAGGTATGCACAAAGACAATAGAAATGGGATTCTTTCTTAGACTGCAGATGTTTACACAAGGTTATAATTTGTAATGGAATTTAGGTTACTTTATTTTACTGTAATTGCTACTGATATGTTACATAACTCCAAAGTGTCTCTACATAATCTCTACACAGACCTAATGATAAATTTCAATTGGGAAGTTCAAAAAAGCTGATTTATATTTGCTCATTAGTTTAACAAAAACTACAAATATATTGGCATCAAATTATTATCTGACCATATTGAATACAAACTACTAAAATAGGGCAAAAGAGCATGAACATGTAGATTACCTTTGCCAACATAATCTAATGCTCATTTGCTATTACATTGTTTACTCTTAAATCATTTAACTCTCAAGTAATTACAAACCTGTATCAGTTTCTTTCTAATGTTGAAGAATGTTGGTAACCACTAGTGGCAGCCATTGACTTCCATAAAAATACCATGGACGTCAATGGCTACTAACAACAGTTTGGTTACCAAGACTATTCAAAATATATTAATTTGTGTTCAACATAAGAAAGAAAATCATACAGGTTTGGAATTACCTGAGGATGCGTAAATAGCTATGTTTCCATCCAAAGATTTGAATTAAGCTTATGCGCAAAACTGGAATATCAAATTAAACATGTGAATAAAGCACCGTTTCCATCCAATAAGTCAAAGAGAACAAAATCGTGACTTTCTGGTAAACTGTGGCACTAAATATCACTAAGAATATAGGAGAAGCCACTGAATATAATCATTTTCATATATGATGTAAATTACTTGCACATCAGAGAGCGCAGAAGTAACACAATAAATGCTGTCAGTGCTTTCGGAGGTGGATGCCAGCTATTTGGGGACTTTCCTCAGGCATTTCAGATTGACCAAAACAACATATAGATGCTGTGAACAAGATTGATCCGCTGGTTAGTCAAGTTATCCTGTCACATGACTTTTTCAATGCACAGGGTGGAATTTATTCGGTAAATGTTTTTCCATCATCGTTTATTTTTTCTTATCGAATAAAAAGTTTATCCTACTCAGTTGTGAACATATGTTCCCTTTCGAGGGAACTTCGAACTGCGTCCTCTAGGGGCTGCTTTGGGGAACACCTCGTCGTGACTCGTGTCTGAAGCATACATTGAAAAAACACCAACTTGTTGGCCGGCGACAGCCTCCGACGTCACTACTGGCGTGACTATAAATAAGCACCGGGAGAGCACGTCACTATCTTCTTCATCTTCACTGACTATTTTGTTTGAAGCGTGCATCTGAAAGAACCGGTAAGGGCGATCTTTCTCTATTTATCATGGCGACAACTAGCAAGCGTTTAGACAATGTGTGCAGCCGTGTCGGCGTTATTTGACACCCGATGACACACGCGATCTTTGCGTCATTTGTTTGGGTGAAGAGCACACACGCAATGTCTTTGAGGAGGCAATCTGCGTGCATTGTGAGCGTTTTTTCAATGGAAAAAGCTCCGCTCTCGTTCGTCTCTCTTCTGAAAGAAAAGGGGAAAAAAGGCAGCCATCTGCTTCCCGCGGTTCAGGATGTGTCCACGCCGAGGCGTGGAAGAGAATGAGCTCGTGAGAATACAGGTGGATCTGTCTGAATGGTTTAAAGAGGGACTTTCCCTTTCGCGTTCGTAAAAAAAAAAAAAAAAAAGAAAGAAGGGTGGCGGACGAGCGAGAGCCTCGGGAAGATGATGTTATATCTTTAACACTTTCTGATACTGAGGTTAGTGCTCTGCTGGGTTTTTACCCAGGAAAAGCAGGAGATATTTGAGGATGGTGAAAAAGCTGAGCCTTCTCAATGCTCCTGCCCTGCGTATGTAGAGCTGTTGGAGGTTATTGAGCGAAAAGTACCTTGTGACCATAACCCTCCAGCTCAGGTGAGCCTTTTATTTCTGCATGATCTCCATACAGAGATTAAAAAGAAATGAAAGATGCCATTTTCTTCTCACATCCATCAGTTTCAGCATGAAAGTAATCTGCTGACATCGAGGTGATGCGCGAAAGCGGCTATGAGGGAATGCCTCCTGTAGAAAGAGCAAAAATTTTTATAAATAATTTTTATCTATGAAAAAAAATTTCTTTCTGCAGGGGAAACATCCTCTCTTAATCTCCCTCCTTGCCATTTAAGCCCCTTCAGAAAATCATCTCGCTTAAATGGCAAGGCATACGCAGTAGCAGGTCAGGCTGTGGCTTTATTACACACAATGCTGGTGCTTCAAGCATCAGACTGATCTGCTAAGAGACCTGGATAGAGGCAGGGGCCTTTTTCTGATCAGGTAGCCGAGCTGTGCCGCACCATGCATCTCTCTCCGTGCTACCAAGCAGGCCGCCTCTGCCATGGGCAGGACTATGGCGGCCATGGTGGCAGCGGAGAGACATCTGTGGATGAACCTGGCAGACATCGGGAGGAAAGAAAATGCTTTCTTCTCGATGCTCAGGTTTAGCCTTCTGAGCTTTTCGTTATTTCCGTTGAGACGGCGAGAAGTTCAGGGAGACGAAGGCGCACTCTGCTGCTTTCAGATCCTTCGTTCCACGAAGGTCCAGGTCTGAGCCTGAACAACATAGGGGTCCTGGCCTGTCCCGATCTGAGGATCAAAGACAGGCACAGAAGGCTAGTGTTGCAACTCGCGCTCCTCCCCCACCTGCGGGCAGGGGTTAGAGGAATCGTGGGTCAAGAGGAGGTAAGCAGAACCTTAGGGGTATGATCTAGACGAGGCAACGTTCTCGTCCGAATCAGAGTGATACCGAGGTATCTACTCGTTCCCTTTGGGGATTTTTAACCCTCTGGAGTCTAAGAGGTTATCAGGAAAAAATAGCCTCATAACGCGTATATGCGTTAATCGACTTCAGAGGGTTAACTTCTGCTTTTATCCTCCCCTTCCTAATTCCCCTGTAACCACCAGCTCTCCACCTGATCGAGGTTAGCTGGAAACCTCTCACATAACAGTCTCCTATGCTGGACCTATAATGTTTTTATTGTTCTATGTTCATAGCAACCACCTGACTGATGGTCCAGACTAAAAGGAGGCCACCCTTGAGCGGGGCTCCAGCGCAGGAGGGTGGGTGAGTAAATGTAACCCTCTCTGTATATACTTATGTGTATTTAATTGCTGGTGGTTACGTGTCTACTAATAACTCTGTGAGTTTCCTTTTGCAGTGCTCAGTTACAGTGTTTACTAAACACTCGCCAGCACCAGCCATCCGGCTTCATGTTCCGGTATTAGGCGGCTAAGATCACAGGTTTCTGAGGGAGCCTCCTTGATCATCAGGCCTGGCACAGCAAGTTTGCACGCAAGCATTCTGCGTTCTTTCTAAAATCCTATACGGTGAGGGCTTCGCGCGGTTGCTTCGTGCCCTTTCTTGAGTTGGTAAAAGTCCCATTCATCTTGGGCACCACTCCACCTATGTATCCTTGGATACCTATCTAAACAGGGTGTTGCTACTAGAGAACTGTCGAGACAGCTCTTTCAGCAAGCTTATGCATAAGCTAGCGGTAGCCCCTGTGTGACAGGCAAGACTTGGTAGAAATACTAGGTTCTTAGCCGTATCCCTTTAAAGGAATCTTTCCTGATTCCAAGCCTTCAGCTCTACCCTTGGCCGAGGCCCTAACAATTAAGTTGGGTATGTAGCTTAGGCCTTTTGGCCGTAAGGGGTACTGTCACAGACAGCCGTCTAACGTCCCAGGGGCAACTCCCATGGAAATGGTAGAGTTGGTACTTAGTGCTTGCCATGATTCTGGCCTGCACTCCCCTCAGCATGGCGGCGTGGGTATACTGTTCCCCAAAGCGGCCCCTAGAGGACGCAGTTCGAAGTTCCCTCGAAAGGGAATTGTCTCAGGTTACGTATTTAACCATAGTTCCCTGAGTAGGGAACGAGACACTGCGTCCTCTAGCTCCCTGCCATGCTTCGGACGCAAGCTTCAGATGAAGAAGATAGTGACGTGCTCTCCCGGTGCTTATTTATAGTCGCGTAATTACGTACCACGTCAGAGTTCCTCCTGCCTGCTTTACCATCTATCTCTCAGATCATCTCAGGTGGAGACATTTACCGGCCCTATTGTGTAGGGAAATGGCAAAAGGGAGGGAGTCAGAGAAAGCTGGATGTAAGCACTTCTGCTTTCCCCTGCACTACTGCTGATGTGAGAAAGATATCAGCGGGCAAGAGACAGAGAGAAAGTGGGAAAGAGAGCTGGAGCATCTCTTTTCAAGACAGTGGTGGCAGAAAATGACAGTGCTCCTCCGGGGCTCTTGGGTAATCTTTGCCTTATGTATCATCATGTTCCATCGCAAGAGACATCTGCCAAATGGCTCACCGTTTGCAAAACTTACAACGTGTGCAAAAATACCCAAATCGTCTGCATTAGAGCTGTGCGGTATAAAAAGTAACATTCCCCCAAGAGATGCAGAGAACTAAATCCTGTCGATGGCAGCCGGCTATCACACAGAAAGCAAAGCAGAGGCATGAGAAACTCTCCAGCCATCACATGAAATCAACAGAGTCATCACAACTATGAGATAAACATCTTCACTACCGCACATTACTGAAACCCTCATGCTGGCAGCTCCATCGTGGGAATTTAAAGATAATTCACACACATTTGTTACCCATCCAACAATAAAATGTGATGTTGTTATTTCATATACTGTATCAGGAGAAATACTGGTTGATTTCATTTAAAGGGACAGTTCACCCAAAAGAGAACATTATGTCATCATTTACTCACCCTCATGCCGTTCCAAACCTGTTTGACTTTGCTGGGACATAATAAGAAATCTCAAAGGGGTCTAATTTAGTGTGTATGAATGAAAAGAGTTTTAAAAAATAACTTTTTGTGTCCGACGAAAGTATAAGTCATACAGGTTTGGAATGGCATGAAGATGAGTAAAAGATTTTTGCAAATATTTTTGGATGAACTTTGTTGACTGCATACAAAAGTGGCATTTCAACTTATTAGTGGGTTTTTATTTTATTCAATTTTAATTTTAATGCAATTTTATTTTTAGTTGTTTGATAATAAAGTTGCACGATCATTGGATAGCACTTATGAGGTGGAAATGGGGTTACATTCCCCACACTCTGTCCTTAACCTCAGAGAGAGAGTGCGAAAGCAAGGGATGGAGAGAGCGAAAACAAAGGAATGAAAAGTCAAAGAGCAAGGGAAAAAGGGAGACTCATACATCTCGGTAAAACAACATGATTCATGAAAATGTCATGCTGACAGGGCTCAAACTGAGAGCCAACAGTTTGCACTCCCAAAATACCTCTTCTGACTAATGCCACTGCAGGATACACACACACACATAAATGCATATACTGTATATAATGCAGGTGTACTTCCAACACACATATTTGCTGTGAGGATTAGAAAATAGCGACCTTCAAACCTTTAAACAGAACAGACTCATTCTGAGCAACACTGGACAACTCATGCTGGAGAAGACCAGACGATAGTAGCGACATTTATCATTAACAACAGTGTGATGCACTGCTATTCCGGTTCATATTGATCTCACAGTGTAAAGAAAACTGGAGGATTGTAAGATGCAAATGACAGCATATTTAAAGATTCATCTTGTTCTTCTACATGTAACCCTTTCTGAGCATGTCTTGATGCTCTTTTTCCATGACCCCTATTTATTAATAACGATACATTTAACAATTTGTATTAAGGATCAAGCCATTCAATTTGATCAATTATATAATCATAGTGAAATTTCAATTAAGGACACTGCAAAATCTAGACTAGTCCATGTTTAGCTAAGTAACACAAATTAAAAAAATCAAATAACAAAACAAAACAATAAAACATTTCATTCATGGGGATGAAACTAGCACAGAAACTAGCCTCTTTGTGAAGCCTCTTATTAAATGGATGACAACTTTTCTATAGTCTCTTAAGGCTGGAATACATGATTTTTGCCCCAATTTTTCACCGATTTACAGTCTGGCGAAGTTGATGCTAGTTGCCAAAGGTCAAAGCCAGTCTGTAGATTTGAGTAGACTGATTCCACAGAAAATCACGTAGAGTATGATGATCACAGACTCGGAGGAGATCAAACATGTTTGATATTTTCTGCCGATTTTAGAACACACATTGTTTACTTTTTTCACTATGATCATAATGAATTTAAAGTCTGCTAGTGTGTGATCCTCAGTCGTTTAATGTATGATGTCCAGTTCTCCTTTGTGACTATTTACAAAGTCTATAAGTGTATAATGCCTTGTGTTTTAAAAATCTGTTCACATTTAAGAAAAGCCCATAGTAAAATCCGTACAGGTTTATGTCAAAATAACACTTTAACTAATGTAGGTAAGAGTAAATTACATAAATGGCCATTGCATTCATAAGATCAACAGGATCAAGTGTGATTTGTTATAAGGCAGCAGCGCTGTATAAATGCGTCTGTCTCTGGCTCAGCGCCAGCCAAAGCATGAACGGAGATTTGAATTTAGGAGCCGATGCTGTGCCGTACTGAGCGATCTAATCACACCGGGGTGATCGTTTCAAACATAGAAAATATTATTCGGCTATTTTTGTCTTTTGGAAGCTGCATTTAAAATCCACTTGGCTCAGAAATCTTTTTTCACTCACTTTGAACGGACATGAATTTAGTGATAATGTCAGTTCAGAAAGAAAACATTATAGAGCCTAATTATAAATTTATAATGTTTTTATTGAATTGTAATCATGTTCAATACAAATTCCGTCCCATTAAACATATTTTATTAGCCTACATAACACCCATGTCTGGCTGTTGCCTAAAAATATGGTTTTATGATTTTTGTTAATACCTTTGGCTGCTTTAGCCTTACCCTGGAGTTGGTTCACCCTCCGCCAATGACCTCGCTTTAGTTTCATATGGATTACATAATCAGATAATATTGGTTTTCGAAAGTTTTAATATTAGTTTTCGAAAGTTTTAAATTCATAAAAAGCAGGCACAGGCTTTCTATAGACATATTTCTCATGTCTTTGTGTCAAATTTCACTGAGTTTGTGACGTGTAGAAAGTTGCTCACGGTGACCTAGACAGCAGAAAGTGTACCCTGTTTGTTTTTTTATTTTTATTTTGCAAAAGCACAATTTTTTGTTGTTATTGTCAGTGTACACAAATAAAAGTAGGGCCTTTTTAGATTCGATTGATTTTAGTTTTATCTGTATCCTAGTATTTAAGGTTTTTCTGTGAATCAGGAAAAAATGAAAGTGATCGAGCTGGCACGCAGAGGGTTAAAGCAAACCAAGAACACTTAGAAAAGATGTTTACTACAAAGCTGTCATTAATAATGAAACAATTAGGCCTTTAACTTGTATTTAATTCAACAAAAAATATTATGTCTGCAGACATACAATTTTAAAAATAATTGCAGTCACAGAAAACATGTGAAACTCTATTTAATTTGACTTCATAACTGAGAGAACAGGTAAAACTACATCAGAGGGTGAATAAACAAGGCTCATATGCATATCACTGCCAGAGCTCGTTGTGCATTTGTGAGACGAGTGATTCAGTTTGCTATAAATATGTCTGCCCTTTCCACTCGGCCAGCACGATGGATTAGCAGCTTTCCATCTCCAACACCACGTGCACACACAAAAAGTTTGGTCCCTAGCTTTCCTCTGTATTTTTCCCCCATTATATACCCTTGCTGTGAACTGCTGTATATGTGAAAGATGGATAGTGAGAGAGATGCAGTTAGGGACAGCCTGAAGCACACAGAGCTCCAGTATCACTCTGATTCACTCGTTTCCCTCACTCTTTTTCTGCCTGATGGAACGAGAGAGTGAGCGCTCCGGAGTTGGGGTGCACCAAGAGGCTTTTTAATCTGTTACCGAATGAAAGTGTGCCAGATCACAGAGTGGCTGATGTCACTCGGGATGCTGTGGTGCTCGCGCTGCACTCTGCTGTCTTATCTATGGCACTGGGGCCACAGAAGCCTGTTTGGAGACTGCTGCACATGTGCTCTACTTCTGTTTCAATGTCTTAAATCATTGCATTTCCCTGTTGCATATTTTATTTCGGCATATTTGCTAAATAGATATAATCTGAAGTGTTGCGAGGATTAGAAACTAGTAAAGCGTCATATATAGTAAACTGTAGCCATGCAGCATACACAAATTTGGTATGGCAACCACAGTTTCACCATAATACCATAATAATTACTCTACAGTTATTGTTGATAAATGCAGTTATTTTTAAATACATATCACAAAGGTGTACTATGAACATTTTTGGTGTAAAAATTAACAATTGATCAAACAAGCAAGCAAGCAAACTAATGAATATTACGTATTTTTCGGACTATAAGTCGCACCTGAGTATAAGTCGCATCAGTCCAAAAAGACATCATGATGAGGAAAAAAAACATATATAAGTCGCACTGGACTATAAGTCGCATTCATTTAGAACCAAGAACCAAGAGAAAAAAATTACCGTCTACAGCCGCGAGAGGGCGCTCTATGCTGCTCAGTGTAGACTACAGGAGCACTGAGCAGTATAGAGCGCCCTCTCGCGGCTGTAGACGGTAATGTTTTCTGTTGGTTCATTTCTCTCGGTTCATGTCAAATTAATTTTGATAAATAAGTCGCACCTGACTATAAGTCGCAGGACCAGCCAAACTATGAAAAAAGTGCGACTTATAGTCCGGAAAATACGGTATATTGTAATACTTTATGTCTTACAAATAAACAAATATCTAATGCTCCTCAAGATTGTTTTTATTTGCTCAAAAATACAATAATTTGTATACTTTTTTTCAGGATTGTTTGATGAATACAAAATGAACAGTTTTTTTCTCTTTTTAAACAGAAAACTCTTAAAACAAAAAATATATATTTTACCGTCACCTTTGATAAATTTAATCTGTACTTCCTGAATAAAATCTATCTATCTCTCCCGAGACTATGTGTTTATATAATAAGTGTGTGTACTGTGTATATTTATATGTATAAATACTTACACTTACAAGTATATATTTAAGAAATAATATATATATATATATATATATATATAATATAAATCATCTTTAAATATCAGCATACATAGATATGAACAGGCCAAAGAAATAAATAGTACCTTTGAAAAATATGCTTATTATATACAGTACACACAAAATGAAGAAAACAGGTTAATTTCACCATGATGACATCACATGGCCCTCCGAATTCCCTACTACCTGACTGCATAAATCCAATTTGTCAGTGCCTTAATATGACTAAACTATGGTACAACACTTAACAACAAATGGAATTAGCAGTATACGAAAAATTAGCCTCTAGAAGCTAAGCGTCTTCTGAGTTTCTGCACACATACAATTTCATGAAACATCTTGTCACTCAACTTCATCAATCTACACACAACGCATGGTGAAGTCACTGCCATCCCTTGGCTTCAAATTCACCCCATGCCTATAGCCTTATTCATATTTCAGCATGAATCATGCTGGGATGTTGTGCTAGCATGAAAGGGTCATCAGACCCAGGGCTGTTATGAGCAAAAGAATTCAGGTCAGCTAGATGTTAACCATTCTGGCAGGAGCCATCCACGGTGTACAACATCATAAAATAAAGAAGTCTTTTATTAATATTTTATTTCCATTTTTTCAGTAGCGTTAGCAGCTACTGGCATTCATATATGAAGAGCGAATTTCCTCCTCTAGTTTGGGACAAACTAATCGAAATCTTTGGCACAAGTCACTGAAACGCTGACTTTCCATTGCAAAGCGCGAAGAGCATCGCAGGCATGTTGCAGCTCCCAAATGCAATAAGATGAGTGTATTAGCTATTATTGGATGTAAACATTAGTAACCTCAGAACGGACTGGAAAAAGGCATGACTCCCCCACACAGCGGCCTGTTTTTAGCCATCTGTCCATGCACTGCAAGTGTATATTTATATGTAAATACATGTGATGAGGATGCTCTTGTTTCAATGAAAATACTCAAGTTGTGATGTGATTCGAAGACTTGTGGGCAGGAACGAATCAACAGCATGGAGCTGAGCACTGTGCTCGGCAGCACATAGCAAGAGGGCCAAAGGAAAATATGACACAGCATGGCACAGCTGGGTCATTTAATGAATTAATGGAGGAATGTCT
Organism: Carassius carassius; assembly: GCF_963082965.1. Taxonomy (NCBI): domain Eukaryota; kingdom Metazoa; phylum Chordata; class Actinopteri; order Cypriniformes; family Cyprinidae; genus Carassius; species Carassius carassius. Next base: position 15,699,514 of record NC_081786.1, read on the forward strand.
TTGCACTGCACCCGCGATTAAAAATAAGCCTTCAACATGAAATCAGATGCTGAAGGATCAGAGTAAGAAGGTGGCATTGGTCATATTTTTAGGAGGACAGATGATGAGGAAAGCCAGATTGAGGGACCTCTTGAGAACATTTCTTAAGCAGCTGATGGGCTCCTCAAGCCAGATTTCTTATATCTGCACTGGGTCAGAAGCGAAGTGCCGTGGTCCACTTCTCTGATGAGGAACTAGGGGGCTGCTCTAACCTCAAAGCAATCTGCTTCTCTTAAGAAGCTCGATGGTGTAGTTACAGATGTGGAAATGGTGATCTAAAGTTGCGTAGGCCAGATGTACCCAGTCCTGCTCCTGGTGGACTAACATTCTTTATAGTTTAGCTCCAATCTGTTCCAAATGCACCTGTCTGGAAGATTCAAAGCTGTGTGTTTGAAATAGCACACAGCCTAGGCAGCTACTGTATTTGATTAGAAATGAAAACTCTGTGATTAAAAAAAAAGTACATTCTGTGAACATAGTATGAAAGTGTGTAGTGTAAAATATATCATGTGACCTACAGAGTCAGCTGTATCTCTTTATAGCAATTCACAACTGCTATCCAGTGGCCTAATTGGATAGTAAAGCAACCAGATGCGCACTTCATATTCAGGTACAGGGCTAGTAATCCTCAAGACCTTAATATTATTGTACTGTATGTTTATGTGTGATTATGTTTCAGATTTGTAGGTTGCCTTTTTAAAATAAAAATAAAAATCAACAGATGAATATTAGCCAATGGGGCTGACTCTGGCTAATTTACATTATTCTACTGTTGATTATTTAGTAATGTTCCAAGTTGGTAAGTAAATATATAAACATTATCTGGTAGTGCTGGGCGGTATACCGGTTCATACCGAAAATCGGTGTATATTTTCGTTACGACATTAATTTTTAATATACCTCCATACCGATGTATTTAATTACTCAACGTTCGGATAGAACGTTTCGCTGCACACGGCCACGCGACACTGTTTCAGACTGACCCTTTACAATGTTTCACTTATAAGCAGCGACTGCGAGGAGTGGTGAGGGTAAACACAGCATGGCTCTGGTGTTACGTTACAGGAAAGATGGATGCTGCAGAACTAGTAGAACATGACACAGAAGAACTTGTGCCAAAAAGAGGAGCCGGGTCTGTTGTTTGGATGTTTTTTGGTTTCCAAAAATCAGACGTCGACCAAACAACCATTTTATGCAAGTGTTGTCGGACTAAAATTGTCGCCAAAGGCGGCAATACGAGAAATTTGCTCCAGCACCTTAGCCGCAAGCACGTCTTGGAATATCAAGAATGTATGAAATTAAAGTCGGCGGACTCAGCGCCCTCCACATCAGCAGGTAACATGGGGAAAGCAAAAGAAAAGTCGAGTCACTTGTGGCCAACACCCAACAAGGTCAACAAAACCTAAAAGAAGCATACCTCAGTCCGGAACATCTGTGAAACGGATCGGTTTCGCCTCATCCCCTATAAGGCTCAAATGAAGCCCCCCGGACTCCAACTACCTTCGTCATACAGATGACACACTGTCACTCTGGGATTACATGGAGATAAAACACAGCTCCCTCAAATCTCTGGGGCTCTCCCACAATTTTCACAAGTACTCTTTTTAGGAAGAGCAAAATAGTGAATCACTTCAATGCAGCTACAGAAAAAAAAACATGTGATTAAAGCGCAAAAACAACCTGGACGAAGGTGCAGAGGCAGATAGGACAGGCACTGGGTAGGAAACAGGCTTCCAAGATTTGAGCTCATGGCTTCAAAGGACACGCAGTGCAGCACAGAAAGAACACAGCAGGACCAATCTTAGGCTAGAACAAAAAGAGCCACACTCCTACAGTGCCAATTCATTTCTCCTTATGAAACTGTTTAAGTTGGAGGGCTTTTCTTCTGGGAGGCTCTCAGCCAGAAGAGCCTGGCGCTATATTAATTTCATTCCTTTACCTTTTGCAACCCGGAGACCTCTGACCTGCCTTACCTGTATAAATAGAAAGAACTAATTTACTAGCGAGAAAGCGCTAAGGGGCAAACATGTCCTGGGTAATGAAGTGTTCAGCTTGTGCATGATTAACCAGCTGGTGGGGGTGGGGCAGAAACCACAGGCCATGAAATAAGGGGTAAAATTGATTAGCAATTTTCATTTACACAGCTAAACAAAAGCTGCTTTGCATATCAGCCTGGTTAGTTTATGCTGAAAATACTGTGAGTGAAGCTAAGCTAACAGATCTAACTTTTTAGGGTTATGCTCCTGAACGTAGCGAAAAAATAAAAAATACAGGAGCTATTTTAAAAGAGGTGGTCATGCAGGCACACTGTACCAGGTGCAATGCTTTCTGTTAGTGGTCCAGTTCTAAATCTAGACCGGTGAACAACATGCCCAGAATGTTAAAGACACAATATCATTTGATCCTCCTATTGTTGCACAGCAATTGTGCACCACTTTCAAAGGCTATTTCAGTAATCATTGAGATGTTTTATGATTATGCAAATCTCTCTAGGTCAATGCATTAAGAGCTGTACCAGGTAATATTAACGACAACATGTACTTTAATTAAATGTTGATTTTGATACACATAGAATTAACCCATTACAGCCACAACTAACTGTCAGGATTAAACTGGGAGTTCTGAAATCTAAAACTTTAAAACAATGTTATGGGTTGGGTATCATTTAAGGTAAATGAGACTATTTAAAATAAAATAAAATAACATATTCTGATGTTTTTTTCTTCTTCTTCTTTTCATTTACAAAATTTTGAGTTTTACAAATTGTATCCAAAATATTTCTAAAATAACTTTTAAAAAGTATATTCACTATCCAATGGAAATGACCATTTTAAAATTCCCTGGTACATTATTTCCATGATTCTATGACTGTGGGACCCCTGCAGCTCAACATGTTTCTGTGTGTAAAAGAACTTTATAAGTGCTTTTTTTTTAGTGAAAGCAAGCTTTACATTTATGTTAAATGGTTTGTGTTAAATTCCCTAGAATGACCATATGCTTCCATTTTAAATACATAAGTACACAGTTCGATTTTACAGATGCTGCTGTTAATAGACAAGCATCAACAAAACATTTAACAAAACACTTCTTTAGAAACATTTTCAATGACTTTGCCATCTACAAGTACTGTATACATACACAGTTACCTGAAAGCCACAAAACTAACGAGTAAAATTAAAGCACCACATTAGCAGTTTAAGTTTTACTCCTTTTTTGTGGCAACTGTGTGTTTGCCTGTGGCCTGGTCATCTTCTCATAGAGAATGAACTATGATAGCTTCATTCAGACATTCATTTTACCGCCTTCCTCTTATACTGAATCTCTCACTGAATATATTAATGTTATGAGTACTGCAACTGCATTATGATATATGATACTTTTAAGTAAGATTTTACATAACCAGTCCATCATAATATCGTAATCGTGTATCATACACACCAAAATACAATGAATATACATATTGGTTGCATACGGTAGTATTAAACTACAGTTCAAGTTTGGGTAATTACTTTTTTTTTTTTTTAAGAAATTAATACTTTTATTCAGCAAGGATGCATTTAAATGTATCAAAAATGACAGCAAAGACATGTATGTAGAAAAAAAAGATTCCTTTTTCAAATGCTGTGAGGAACATTCCATTTGCATTTTGATTCTCAAAAGAATACAGATCCACTACCTCATTCTTTCATAAATCCTAGTCCAGAAACAGCTTACACTTATTCAGCTTTTCCCTATAAATGCAGTGTATAATGATAAAAAACTAAAGTTGGCTCTGCACATGAAAAAGTAGGGCCTCGCAGCACCTGACAAATAGTAAATGCAGCAGAAAAAAAAACTTCTATCCAATACACTGTACACAATTCCAAATTTAATTTTCTGCAAGATTACACACAATAATTACTAGCTTTATAAACCCCATAACTAATGGCTTCCAATTAGAGGATCTATAGGTATCGATCTGTCAAGAATTTGAGAGTAGCTTTAACACAAAGCTCTTAGTCTTAAAGAAAACACTGGAGCCATCCACCAAGAATGAGGTGAGAGAATATGGAAAGGAATGACCGGTCTGATGGGTCTTTTTATTTTTTTCTTACAAGTAACATTAAGACTGCAGATGCCGAAAGCAACAACACAATAAATTCATCTCATTTCACCGTTGTCTAGATCGCTTGAGACTCTTTATGAATGCTAGACCAGGAGTATTTCTCCACGGCCTTCAGATTTATGGCATCTATCTACCACATTGTTTCACTTGCTTGTTAATTATTCAAAAGGTGAAGGATACTTTAGAGTGTGGCCTCCACTAATAAACCATAGAAGATTAATTTCCTGCAGGAAGCCACATTTCAAACTGGCCTCACACAAGGCTGAAAGTTACAAACACCATCACACCTTAACAGCACAACATACTCTGGACTAAAAATGCCTTCCCTGATTATCTAGAGTCAAAAATGACTTGAAAACATCAAACTAAAAGATAAAAGACATAATAATTTGGGTTTAAAAGGTCAATACAAAATATGTGCACATCTCACATATTAAATAAATAAATAAATGCCTCATACCTCATAACTTATTTGGACAGGATTATCTTGGCCATGGTGTTCATGGCAGTGTGTGTGAGGTAATACACAATTCTTAATTCAGACTGTTAATCCTCAGGATTTACAATCTAAATACCTCTTTTCAAGATAATGAATTGACGCATATGCGAACGAGTAACCGCATGTTATGTGGATCCCCAACTTCATAAGGAATCAGAAGACCTCAGTGTTCAGAAATTAATGCACAGGCTACTCTGGCAACTCCAGAGTCAAATCCTGCTGAACTAAAAGTGACATGCTGTGTACCATGCCCCAGAATACATTGGGAAGAGGGTGAGCTTGTAAACTTGACGGATACATTATGACAGTGGAATACTAATCAGAAGATCATCTTTTCTCAAAGTCTACAGGATTTCGGAGGCCTTTTGCACTGCAAAGCAAACCAAGGATTAGCATTCAATAGATATTTTACAGGAACAGTATGTAAACTCAAGAATTTAACCATATTAAACATTTTATATGCATCTTTTCATATATAATATACAGTATACATATAGTATAGTTCAAAAGTTTGAAAAAAGTCTCTTATGCTTACTAAGGCTGCATTTGTTTGAACAAAAATACAATAAAAACATTACTATTGTGAAACATTTTATTTCTACTTTAATATATTTCAAAATAAAATTTCTTCCTGTGATGGCAAAGCTGAATTTTCAACAGCCATTGGAAATAATATTATTTCAGAAATAAAAAGTGTACAAAACTACACAATACTGCCATTTCTAACACTACTGGAAAGGCAAAAATGTTACGGCTTATATAATACCTAATATTTAAATTCTATATATTTTGCCTAAAAATAAAAAATTTAAATTTAAAAAAGTGAATTTATGCATCACAACATTATAATCAACCCAATGAAACAGTGATATTCAATTAGCATTTGTAAAAAAAAATTGTAAGTTTGCCCACTTACAAAGAAATAAAGGGTCTGTCATTTTTATGATAGGTTTAATTTAATGGATAGAGACAGAATACCAAACAAAAAAATCACATTATATAAAGGTTTGAGACTGATTTGCATTTCAGTGAGTGGAATAAGTATTTGATCCCCTACCAACCAGCAAGAATTCTGGCTCCCAAAGATTGGTTATGTGCCCATGTGGAACACAGATTAGTCCTGTATCTTTAAGAAGTTACTCCTAATGTCAGTTTGTTAGGTGTAAGACACCTGTCCACACAATCTGTATCTTCCATTCCAACTTCTCTCCATTGTCAAAGGATGTCAGAGACAAGATTGTAGATCTGCACGAGGCTAGAATGAGCTACAACACCATCAGCAAGAAGCTTGGTGTGAAGGAAATAACTGTTGGTGCATTGGGTCTAGAGCTCCGTGCAAGATCTCGCCTCATGGGGTAAGGATGATCATGAGAAAGGTGAGGGATCAGCCCTGAACTACAAGGAAGGAACTTGTTAATGATCTTAAGGCAGTTGGGACCACAGTCACCTAGTAAAACATTGGTAACACACTACGCCACAATGGACTGAAATCCTGCAGTGCCCGCAAGGTCCCCCTGCTCAAGAAGCCACATGTACAAGCCTGTTTAAAGTTTGCCAGTGAACATCTAAATGATTCAGAGAAGGCATGGGAGAACATGCTGTGGTCAGATGAGACCAAATTTGAGCTCTTTGGCATTAACTCAACTAGCCATGTTTGGAGGGAGAGAAATGCTGACAATGACCCTAAGAACACCATCCCTACAGTCAAGCACGGAGGAGACAACATTATGCTTTGGGGATGTTTTTCTGCTAAAGGGACAAGACAACTTCACCGCATTGAGGGGAAAGTGGACGGGGCCATGTACTGTAAAACCTTAGATGAGAAACCTCCTTTCCTTAGCCAGAACACTGAAGATGGTCATTGCTAAGTCTTCAATGATTACAATGACCCAAAACATACCACCAAAGTAACAAAGGAGTGGCTCAAGAAGTAGCCCATTAAGTTTATGGAGTGGCCTAGCCAGTCTCCAGACCTCAATCCTATAGAAAATCTGTGGAGGGAGCTGAAACTTTGAGTTGCCAAACAACAGCCAAGAAACCTTAAGGAATTAGAGAGAATATGTAATAATAATAATAATAATAATAATTCATTACATTTATATAGCGCTTTTCTAGGCACTCAAAGCATTTTACATAGTAAGGGGGTATCTCCTCATCCACCACCAGTGTGCAGCATCCACCTGGATGATGCGACGGCAGCCATATTGCACCAGAACGCCCACCACACACCAGCTTATTGGTGGAGAGGAGAGAGAGTGATGAAGCCAATCAGCAGATATGGGGATTGTTAGGAGGCCATGATGGTCAGAGGCCAATGGGCGAATTTAGCCAGGATGCCGAGGTCACACCTCCTGGGATTTTTAATGACCACAGAGAGTCAGGACCTCGGTTTAACGTCTCATCCGAAGGACGGTGCTCGTTGACAATATAGTGTCCCCATCACTACACTGGGGCGATAGGACCCACAGAGACCTCAGGGTGAGCACCCCCTGCTGGTTCCAGCAGCAACCTAGTTTTCACAGGAGGTCTCCCATCCAGGTACTGACCAGGCTCAGCCCTGCTTAGCTTCAGTGGGAAACCGGTCTTGGGCTCCAGGGTGATATGGCTGCCGGCCATATCAACAGGAGTGGATCAAAATTGCTCCTAAGATGTGTGCAAACCTGGTGACCAACTACAAAAAACAACTTACCTCTGTGCTTGCAAACAAGGGTTTATGCACCAATGCTAAGTCAAGGCTTGAGGATCAAACTGATATGGTACCGATATATTGTGCATCTCAAGCAAATACCTGTACATCTGCACAACAATGACCTTTTTTTCACTGTTTTCTATTTCTGACGTTCACAACCATGACTGCTAGATAATACAAAAAAAATGTCCAGTATACAGACAGTACATCTGTAGTTTTCATTGCAAACATTCAGCAATGCTGTGTCAGTCATCACTGGTGTGGGTATTAATAGACGATCCACATTCAGAAAGCTCCGGGTATCAATTAGGGAGTGATGCATACACAGCAAACAGGGTGCAAGTGATCAGAAAAGCCTCTTTAGCTGGTGTCAAACTTTCCATATTGGTAAGTATGTGGGAATTATTGACTGGCTGACCTGGATTGGCTAGCAAAGCAGTCACAGAGTTACAACAAGATCCCTCATGCTCTACATAAATACAGTGGGATTGAAACAAACGCTCATTTGCATTTCTGTATTGTGTCTTCAAACTCACAGCCATGATTTCCAAGACACATAATTTTAAGCGATACTTCCAGTGTTTACAAATGAAATCATGGCCTACAAGCAGGTAGTCCTTGTACGAACGTAACCCAGTGTTGTTTGTCCTATTATAACACCGCTTAAAACAACTGAATCATGACAGGCTACAATATTATGATAAGTGCTTCAGTTCGCAGTGAAACAGAGATTACCCGGCTTTGTACTACAACGTAGCGTAAGCTTCACAGAACAAGTTTGGCAGGCTTTTTCAGAGACATAAGGCATTTTATGTTTCCCCTAATCCCCTGTCAAAAGCATTAAGCATTTAAAGAACCAAGCGCCACATATCCAGAACCACCGTGGCTCAGTCCAGCTTGGCGGGTCAACACAGAGCAGCAGGTCTCCCATGCACCCCGCTGTCCCTCCCCATCAGAGGTGTGCCTTACTTACGCTGGATCCTGGCTTCCCTCAAAGAGTTCTCTGGTGCAGTTTTTCAAGGACAAGGACGTCTGCCCGCCGGCTGCCTCTCGCTTTTCCTCCCCTTTCCCAGTGCAGCGACCACAAACACACACAAAAAAGCCTGCTTGCTTTCCCTCAGCTAGCCTGAATCAGGGGCTGTGTGTTTCTCTCAAAATCATTAAGCAGGACCCTAGCTTGGCAAGTGAGGGTTAGAAAGAGGAGGGAGGAAAGAGAGAGAGCAAGAGAAGGAGAGAGAGAGAAAAGAGGCTGCTGGGCAAGCTGACCGGCTCGTTCTCTCTCGCTTGTGTACTAGTACACAGCGCCGGCTGATCTCCTATTGCAAGCCGGCAGAAAAGAGCTGCTTTACTGAAAAGCAGAAGCATCACATTTCAAGGAAGTGGGAGCCTGGATCTCCGGACTAGGGAGCTAACTGTCACCAGCCAGGAGCCTCTGGGATCTGTGGTCCCTGATGTATGCCTGTCTCACGTGAAAAATGTTGATTGTTAAACCTCCCCAAAACCAGACTTCTATAAACAAACAAACAGCTATTTCAAGAGGGTTCACATTTCTGGAAATACACTCAAGCACTTTCTGCTCACTTCTCAATACGATATGAGCCGAGATCATTGGAACTCTCGAATTAAACAGCAGCATACTGTAGGATGACACCTGGCTGTGTTTGAGTAATATCTGCATCTACTGCTACATAATGCATTTAAGCTTGCAACGCATTTAAAACCTGGGCTGTTGGAGAAAAACAGTGCATATACTTTGACATTTAAAAGCTAATTCTGTCATCATTTATTCATCCCTGTGGTAGAAAACCTGTATGACTATCTTGCTACTGTAGAACATAAAAGGAGATGTTCTGAAGCATGTTCACGCTGTTCTTTCCATTCAGCAAAAACTTACAGTTAGCATAGGCTGCAAAGGCTGTGCATCACAACACATAAAGTTTTAATATGTGCAAACATTAAATTGATTTGAGAGCTAATGCAGAATATCACAGCTGATGTTTCTCAGAAGTCTGCATGGCATCAATATATTTTATATTTGCAGGAGTCAAATTGACAACTATATATATATATATATATATATATATATATATATATATATATATATATATATATGAAGAGTTCAGATGCAAAAGCCTCTAAGTACGTCTGACGTTTTTCTTTAAAATAAGCATTTCTTTCTAGCTACTATGTATAGGTTTCTATGCAAGTACCAAGTACTGAACGGGTTGATGCTGGGATTTAGCGCATTTGAAGTGAAAGTAGGCCTACTTGATGAACATATTCTATGTGTGGAGAGCATTCACTCATTTATCTCATTATCATTATCAAATTTTTTGCCAAGATGGCTTTTAGAGGCTTTTGTATTGGAATTTTATTTTGTATTGTATCTTATAAATGTATTGTATCTAATGGTTAGAGAGTCGGACTCACAATCGAAAGGTTGTGAGTTCGAGTCTCGGGCTGGCAGGATTTGCAGGTGGGGGGAGTGCATGTACAGTTCTCTCTCCACCTTCGAAACCATGACTCAGGTGCCCTTGAGCAAGGCACTGAACCCCCAACTGCTCCCCGGGCGCCGCAGCATAAATGGCTGCCCACTGCTCTGGGTGTGTGTTCACAGTGTGTGTGTTCACTGCTCTGTGTGTGTGCACTATGGAGGGGTTAAAAGAAGAGCACGAATTCCGAGTATGGGTCACCATACTTGGCTGAATGTCACGTCACTTTCAAAATCTCTGAGGAATGTTTCCAGCACCTTGTTGAATCTATGCCACGAAGAATTAAAGGCAGTTCTGAAGGCAAAAGGGGGTCCAACCCAGTACTAGCAAGGTGTACCTAATAAAGTGGCCTGTGTGTGTTTAAATATATATATATATAAATTTATTATTAAAGGTCGATATATATATATATATATATATATATATATATATATATATATATATATATATATATATATATATATATATATATATATATATATTTATATATATATATATATATATTTTTTTTTTATTAAAGGTCGACCGATATTGGATTTTGCCAATACCGATAGCAAGGTTGGACTACACTGGCACGTGACTCCTCACTCTCAATAGCTCTATAAATGAAGCATACAGACTTTATTAGAGCCACATCAAAGGTTTCGATGAAAATGCTCAATATACAATTAATTATGTACATTAACAATGATTCGAGGCGAATATAATGGTGCTCTAAGGCACGTCAGTATTTTCTATCTGAAGTGTCTCGCTCTGTTCAGCGTGCAGTGTCACGTGTCTAAACACACAGCACGTGCTGTCAGTGATTTCAGCCTCTAGAGGCCGCTCTCGCACTGTATAATGAAAACAGAGCCTTCTCAGCCGCTCCAGCAACAGACCCAACCCGGGAAGCTATCAGCCGCTCCAGCAAGGGACGAAACGCGGAAAACTATCGGTATGGATTTTTGGCTGATAACCGATTGTTACAGCAATCAACTAACGGTGCCGATTAATCGGCAAAACCGATAAATCGGTCAACCTCTAATTTATATATATATATATATATATATATATATATATATACAGACACACACAAAAATAAGTGTGACCCAAAACAGATGTGGTAGCTTAAGCTGGTTAAAAAAACAACTCAATCTCAGGAGAAAACATATTTATTTTACAAATTGTCAGTTACATATGAATTCGTAGGTGGTGGTAGAGATTTTGCACTATCGTCTCTTTCACGGATTCACTCACTGTGCTGTTATTACATCTTGTCATTTCAAAGCTTTTATAAGTACTGTGGTTTAAAAACAAGTTACTGTAAACTATTTGAAAAAAATACACAAAAAGCAACAAAAATTGGTATATGTACGTACTGTCTGTGAGACGGTTTGAGTACAAAGTGCAAGATTAATGAATTTCCTTTCTGGCGGTTTATATGTCTTGTACGTTCAAATACTCACACTTTTGTGTCTAAATGCCCATCTTTGTGAGTATGCTAATTAGGCCTCACCCTAATAGTCGACCAGAGGAGGCTTGATTGACCAAATATTTTATTAGTCGCTTAGTCTCAGAAAAAAAAAACTTGAACTTGAATGTGAAACTCAGTGTATATCTTTGCCTTACAGACATTAAAAATATATCTATAGAGAGTGAAATGTCTATTTTCAAATGAACCAATTCAAATGGAAAACAAATTCTCAGATTATGCCGAAAACAAAGAAAGCTATAGTTTATCAAATTATTAAAATGTTAATGGAGTCTCCTTACTGTTTTTCCTGACCCATTCATAATCATTACTTCTGCCAGTGCACTGTGGCCAGCTTTATGTGTGTGCTTGAGCACTTATTAGGCTATGTAGGCAATTAAAAGCTCATTATCATGATTTAAATTGTTTGTTAATAAACATGCGATTAGTCAACTTACACTTAAAATGAACGACTACTAGTCGACCATAAAAATACTTAGTCGAGTGCACCCTTAATGCCAATCATTTAGGGCTGCTCCGATCACGATCGGCCGATCGTTAATGCGCATCTCGTCAGTAAAGGTGGGCGTACGCGGTGCGAATTCGGATGGTCGGAAGATCGTATGTCCACGCACACGGCACGAGTGAGTTTATCTGAAAATCGTACGGACGAGATGATATACGACACGATTTTACAACCTGCGAATTCCAGAAGCAATTGCACGAATTTGATAGACGCGTTCGACTTGAAGCACCGCTGCATGCACAGAAGGATCACTGTATGACATTAAAGTACCGCGAGAGCGATAAGAGAGCACACATATCCAATGCATTCGAATCGCTCTCGCGGTACTTTGATGTCATACAGGTAATCATTCTGTGCAGCGCTGCTTCAAGTCGAACGCGCCTAATATAACTGCTCTCCCTCTCTCATAACTGCATATAAAATACTGATACGAGCCGTGACTGTTTAATACACGTAACTTACAGGTTATTTTTCAGCGATAAGAAACCGGGACGTTTGGTCACCCTATGTGTGTGTGTTCTTGTATATGGTTTATAAATATCTGAAATAGGTATTACAATGTAAACATGGTTTGTGAGGACAATTCCTGTGCCCTCGTAAACCAAATGGCTTTAAAAAAATACCATACTGCGTTTAATAGAAATTTTAAACATGCATTTTCCATGATGGGTAGAGGTAGTGTATGGGGATATACAGTATAGAATACCGTTACGTCTATGGAGAGTCCCTGTAAACTACATATGCGTGTGTGTGAGAGAGAGAGCGAGCGAGAGAGAGAGAGAAAGAGAGAGAGAGAGAGAGAGAGAACTAAAAAGGCATTGGAACACGTTGCTAGAAACATCACACAGCGCTCACTGTTCATGTCAGACTTCAACGAGTTTATCCTCCTGGTCAATAGACCACAATCGTGGCGCTGCCGTCTTCGCCTTTCTTCTTCTGTGGTTTTCCTAGTTCGTGATTGGTCAACTTCAAATAAATCAACAAATCGGCTCGTTCAACCGCACACATGTCACGAATTCAAACCGATAGCTCACAAACTTTTAAGACATGTTTAAAAATGACCAGGAGGTCGGGAAGTGCTCGTAAGCCACTCTGCTCGGCTCGTAATTCATCGCAAATTTAACCAAAAATATTAAAAATTGAGGGATAATCTATTGCTGCTCTTAACTGAACACACCTATATTTAACTTTCACAGGGAAGACTATGCATTTTATAGACCTACATAAAATACAATTTAAGTAGTATTTCTTATTTCCAGTGCTTAAAGTTTTTCATGTAGGTCTATTTTATTTGAGTTTTTGTTCTATTGTAGTCAGTCCCATTGCTTGTAATTAGTTTCTTTGTTCTTATTTTAACACTGACTGGCAAAACATATTTTAATAGATATTGTTACTGTGAAAAAAAATTACTCAAATCAACATATAAGAATCTGGTCAAATCGCCTACCCCTATGAATTTGCATAACTTGATCTGTGTAAAAATAACACAGTGAGGTGTTAACAGATTAAACAAAGATGTCCAAGTGAGTTTGTTCAAATTCACCACCAGTTTGCCAGAGCATAAAGTAACAGTGTTGTGTCAAGCACCATCACACGATGGAATGACAGCAAAATAACAACAGAATAATTTAACTGTACATAAACAAAATAATGTCAGTTGTCTAAGTATTATCTTAATAAAAAAAAAATTTAATTATAAAAGTTTATTAACAATCAATCATCGCACACCTGCAGGCTATAGATAGGTGTGTAGGAGAAAAAGACTATAAAAGACCAAACACCAAAATACAAAAGTATCAAAAACAGTTTACTATTGACAATGGTTCAGGCTCATGTATATTCAAACATACAGTTGCAAGCTCAATCAAATTAAAACTTCAATAATAAACTGGTTTTTATACTTTTGCAAGTATTGGTAGTTCTCCTAAGCACCTATCTATTGCCTGCAGTGGTGCAATGATTGATTGTTAATGGACTTCCTTAATTTATAAAAGTTTAAAATATTTATATATATTTAATATATTAATATTAATATATATTATTATTAATATTATAAATATTTAATAGTTACACTTTATGAGGCATAAGTGGTGTGCACATATTTGTAAACTATCGGTATGGTCTACAAATCTCTAGGTGCAATAGAAATTTGTGGAATACAAAGGGCAAAATTGAGGCTAGTTACAAATATGCGAGTACATTTTACAAGCTGAGTGCTGATTGCCAATTGTTGGCACAGCTTATCATATCTCAAAAAATACACAACTATTCCTACAAGGCGCTATGGGGGCTCTGCAAAATACAGTACCTTAGAGGTACAGTGATAGCCCACATATTGAGTGTTGGTGAAGTGGGATCAGGCCCCTTTGTAAATAAACAAATATCAACAGGGACATATGAGGCATCAGAGCAGCTCGAGATGTGTTACTGATTTATATTGGCTGAAACTGCAGCTCTCGGCTCATGTTATATCCTGGTGGGTGTCCCATCAAAAACAATAACACATCCAGCGTGCTTTTCGCCTGACACACTACCATGTGCTCGCTAGAAAAAGTCGCTCTGCCACAGAATTTAGCAATTTCTCAAGCTTACGGAATGAATCGATCTCATGGCGGCCGCGTCGCTGTGTCTCCATCTCAATGTTAGCCTACTAATCATTTCAAGGACAAAGCGCTCCACGCGCTCCAATGCGCAGTATTCCTATCGACACGGGCTGAAGTTACGAATACAGGGAGGGTTGACAATCTTGAAATCGCGTGGATCTGATTACATGCGCACTTCGTTCGCAACATCTTTCTGACTTTCTCGAGTTGATGCTGTGGGTGAATTTATTCATCTCAGAATCTCGCTCGTCACTAAAATGAAACCAAAACGAGAGTGAAATTGAGCACGTGAAGGTGTTCCATGCTTTTTATGGCAACCGAATGTCATTTTGATGCAGAAGGGGATGATTAAAAGATTCATATGAATATATGTAGGCGTGTTGAAGATAGAAAGCGTCCGTTACCTTGGGTGGCGCGTGTCCAGGTAAGAACTGCTTCTTAAAGAGACAGCGCCTGCTTTTTAAACTCCTGTCCAATCAGCTGCGGCGTACGCTTCACTCGTGAGTCCACCGTCTATAACGGGACGTTTTCATACTGCAGATAGGGGTCTTATGGTAATTTTCTGGTTAATATATCTGCTCAGTTTTACAAATACACACATATGTGGAGTTAAAGCACTACAGAAAAGCTAGAGAAGCATATATTTCAAAATGTATTAAAGGTTGGGTACACAAGTCTATTGAAGGCACTTTTTATCTATTTATTTTTTCTTTTTTCTTTAAACCCTCATTGTGGCAGTGTAACAGCCCTGACGAATTCAACACTGGTTGCTTATTCCTGTAGTTACACTGAAGTATTAGGGTTTGTTTGTTTGTTTGTTAGTTTGTTTAACTTTTTTTATGGTTTCTCAGGCAAATCTGGACTTCAGAAATTTAACAAACGTAGTACTGTAGGTTATAAGGGTATTGTTCATCTCTTGTGTATCATGAAAAAGCAACATATTTGGCCATAATTTGACATACAGCATTTTGCATGCTATATAGTAGTGGACTTCTTTCAGATTATTTTTAAATGGTTGTGGAACATATTTATATTGTATAAAAACAGGGGATTGTTTTTAGCAATTATCAGGTATGCAAATTAAAAAGAGATTAAGAATCTTATTTCAATGCAATTTTTTCATATTGCATTTATGAAGATATTTTCAAAACACAACTTTGGTAAATCTTTACTTAATGATGTATAATGCATTATAAAGGTATTCATCTTATAATGTATTATATATTATATAAGTAACTGTAACCTGTAAGCATTTTAACTGTAAAGTTAAAATGCTTAACAATGTTATCAAATTTCTTGTTACATCCGAAACGTCTAGTCATGCTTTTTAATGAAATATACTTTCTAAAAGTGAAAGAATGAACAGTTACAGTATGCAAAAAATGTGGTTACAATTGTTCATAAGATCATACAATGCATTGCTAGGGATAATTAATGCATTGAAAATAGTTTCATAATGCATTATATATAAAGTATTAACTTGTTTTCTTTTTAGCAACCCTGGAAATCTGAATGACACAGTACCAGTGTGAAGAGTTGAAGGAGATCGTTCCCCAATTAAAGAGAACAATCAATCAGCTCCAAGACACAAACAGAGGACTAACATGCAACCAAATCCCCAAATCCTGCTGATGCAGAGGAAAAGTTTCATATCTCAGATGCAGCCTGCCCCTGTAACTTCCACTGCACATTTCAAAAGAGAACAAGATGCCAAAGGTCACATCCCAACCTCAGTCTCCAATGCTCATTGGAACGCTAGGGTAATAATAAGCAAGAGACATTGTGTAACAATGCTTCATTGCTGCCATACTGGCCATGCAGTTATTTCGATACAGTGCAGGGGCAAAGAGAGGGGAGAGGAGAGGCAGGCAACAGCAGACTGACGCCAGCATGAGATGACGGATATAGCTCGGATGTATTGTTTTGGATCGTGCGCGGGACTGGAGGTGAGAGTAGCCTGAGTGTTACCGACCCGGTCTGTCCATCCCTCAAGTGTCCCGGCATGTATTTCTCCACTGGGGGGAAACGCAAACCTCCCTCTGAACCCCACGATTAACAGCCCTCGTATTTTTTGCCCCCTTAAACCGTGTCTCTTCAGTCACATGGTATCCGTGTCGTCTTTGTTTATGCAGTAATGATATCGTCTGCAATATCACTTGTGCTAGACCAGGTTATTTATGTCCCCACGCTAATAATTCAGTTGGTGGGAATAAATGTATTTCAATGACCTAAACCATGAATCTTAATCCAATAATATGCCTCTGATTGAATTTATGACGTATTTATTAAACTTAAGACTAATTAGTTCTGGGCCATAAATTCTGTATATCACTCAGGTGACTAGTCTTCAATGCTGACCGAGTAAGTGTCTCCAAAGTATCGTCCTTTAGAAATAAATGAATTTAGAAATAATAGCGTCCTCATGCATGTACTGGAAAGTCATTTTGCTGTGGTGTTTTGCAAGATAAAAATTTGTACATGAAAAAAAATACAAAAGGTATAACCCAAACGTTTGATTTCAGACATTTACAGACAATTAAAAGGTTTTTAGCTGTGATTTAGGTTTTATTTAGGACTTGTATTAGTGTAACCCAAAGAATTCAGGCTGATTCGGACATATCAAATAATATTTCTGACTTAAATAAAGACTAATTTACACATTATCAAATTAAACATTTTAGGTTCTTTGATCAAATATAACTATAATATAATAAATATGAATGTAACTTTTTACAGAGTATTTTGCTCTTTTTTTGGCATGCATCACTTTTTTGTACCTTAACTGCATGTACTATGTTTGTAAAACTAATTAAAATATTATTTTATCTAAAAAACAATTAATGCTATTTTGAGTTATTTTGTTCAATAACAACATGTAAAAAACTGGCTCAGTAAATTTTTAGAAATATCTAAGTTCAGCTAGTTGTTGATAGCCTGCACAGTTAGTCATATACATTAAGGTATTTTAGATTTAATTTAATTTATTTCCCTTAAATCTTATAGACTTGCTGCACAGCTTCAAAAGTGGCAGAACTGAATTTTGAGGATTCCAGTAAGACTCCAGCACCCTGGACAGCTCCACATACAAGACAATGCAATACACTGCAAAGCAAAGCAAAGCTTGTCTTATCACTCTCTATTTTTAAAAATGTGGCCTGATCTCATTGTGTGAAAACAACAATTAATTCTCGTCATTTTTTCATGTGTGATTAATTCCACCTTGCAAATTATATATAAAAAAGCATATGATATGGAGGCTAATAATACAGCCATTTTTATTATTATACAGTACATACAGCTGAATGCAGATTAATGAAACATTGCAATTCAGTTATCCTCCTGAATATTTAATCACCTACAAAGAAAAAGTATTAAACTTGTGCCTTTCAGATTTTATAGGCATATAATTGCTCAAACTAATTATATGATATGAAACCTATATGCAGATTCACGTACTGGCATTTTTAATCCCTAATTTGTGTATTAAATAACGGCATCACTTTTTGCACTCTTTTATTCACCATATTTAATATACACCGCGTGCATGGCCTTGTATATGTGTTTTGCTCAAAAATAGAGTCTCTTTGCTGCCACCTAATGTATATCCGTCCCAAAGCTTCTCCTGATCCAAGCTGGAAGCGCCTCATATGGGCACACGCGACAGGGCTTTAAACAAGCACAGGATTGTGGAGATCTGCTCATTTAATCTGCTGTCTATCAGTCTAATCATATCATCAGCATTCTCTCGTGCACAAATACTACAGCGGCCTTTGATCCGATGTGTCTTTTCTCACTGATGCTTCACTTTAATGTTAATTAAATCAAGATTAAAGGCACCTCGGAGATAATTCAACAACGCCAATATAAATCTATAAATCTTTAGGAGCTCTTGTCGTGCTCGCGCTCCTTCGATTAATGCCACATTACACAAAGCTATTGTATTTTTCTCTTTGAAGTGACCTATAAATGCAACATTTGTGTAAAGTATATTATGTCTGGTTAACAGTTTTTGGTTTATATGTTTGGAGCTGCTTAAATTTTGTATAGTATGAAGCTCGTGTGTGTGTGTGTGTGTGTGTGTGAGGGGGAGAGAGTTGCTCGCTTGTGCGCGTGCGCATTTGAATAAATATTGAGGAGAGGGCGTAGTGTCGTAACATTTACTTGTAACGCTTTTTCCACGGTATCTCGACTTGATATAATATCCTCATACTTTGCTGCTACAAATTTAGGTCATTTAGAAATCGTTGAATTTGTCAAGTTCAAAGAGTGCTGTTTTACACCCTACTCACTGTAGCCTAACGCTAGAAAATGTTAATGATCTGCATACTGCGATAATCCAATTCAGTTATTATGGCATCTTCTACCACCACTCTACTCTTAATTCAAAATGGTTAACATACAATCAATATTTTTATTCAAAACTCAAATAGAACACATAGAACTATAAAAGAAACAAATAATTTGCATGTTAATGACTAACGACTGAGGCAAATGTGGCCTAACATAGGCTACTGATATTTCTATGATATTTAAACATGTAGATGAAAAGCTTGTTTTATGTTATATTAAATAAGAGAACCTGCTGGTTTAGAAGACACCAGCTCTGCCATTTAACATTAAGTTACACTTTATACCTCAAACTTTTTGGTCCTTTAAATAATTTATGTATTTTTACAAAAAGTCTTGTAATGTCACCCCATGATGATAGTGCTAGTGATTTCACCCCTGTGGCTAATTTCTAATTGGTTGAATTGATGACGTTACAACTCACTCCGTGTTACATCACAGCATCTCTGGTTTCCTCTGATGTAGCCTATAATACTTTTACATTACATATAATGTTTTCATTATTTATATATTTTAATAAATGTGGCCTGCTAGAGTTGTATTTAATCTAAATGCATTTGATTGTATTATTTTGACGAGACAAGAGTGTATCAGTAACTAAGCACTGAGAGTTCATCTATAATCATGTCAAAAACTGTCCTCATGCAGTCGGATTCGCGCGCTTTATCAGTGTGGAGAGCTATGCAGAGGCGCGCGATGAGCGGTGGCCATTGATATGCAAATATAATTAAGTCAAGTTACACATACAGATAAAAGTAACATATGACGCTCGGTTTCATCGCAATCTATAAACGGAATTATGTTGGTACTCACATGGTCACTGGGTGTCACTTAAACTGGCGGATAATTGGATGGAGCGCGCGGCGTATTTTCTTTTCTCTCCTATGTGTAGTCAGTGCAGGTGTCGATCACTATTCAGCTTCAAACGCCACGGCGCCCTTTACGATGCCTTCGGGTTGTTGTGTACACTTGGCTATAAATAGGTAACTTTTTAGATGAAAACGGCTAACAAATGAGAAGGGAAGGCGTAATTTTGCGCAGGAGCTCCCTCGCTCAACAAGATCTTCTCCCGGAATCTGCCATGTAAATTTTAACAGATTATTAGATGAAATTCTTCAAATTCGGCTGATTTCGTCAATGAATCAAAATAAAGCGGAGAAACACATGCCTGACAGACTGTGTCGGTTGTATGTCTTTTACTTTTTTTCTCTCTCTCTCTTAAGGACCAACATACAATTTCACTACAAATGCTGCAATTTTAGAGACAAGAATGCCAAAAAGTTTGTTTATACTTTTCACTCTTATTACAAGGACAAAAACTTCATTCAAATTCAATGAATATATCATTCAAATATTTTAAAAAAAAATCATCTTAACTGTGAAGTATCGGTGTGTTTCAGATAGGGCAGAAAAAAGTTTACCCGATGTCTGTGAACTGTCAGTGTAACTGAAATTAAACTATTTTAGAAAGAACAACATTTTTAGAACATCAAACTTATTACGCACAACGATAAAACAACATTGCTAAACAACGTCTTAATGAAAATAAATATATTGAATAGATTTTTGTGTACATTAAACTACAATCAAAGCAACCAGTATTTATCACTAACTTGTTAAAAATCTGTAAACATCAAATCGAGACGGTCAGCTTGCTTACACCTTACCCTCTCTGCGTATTAACGCCTTTATATTGCCTTTGATATATTGTCGCAGTGCAGGTTGACTGTTTCATATTCATATCTAATCTCATGGCCCATAAACTAATAACATAAAGACGTTTCGAATTAATCCATTCGATGACAAGAGACAGACAAAAGGCAAGCGGATGTTTGCGTCATGATTTATAGAGTTCAACCTATAGGCTTTCCTTTTTTTTTATCTGTGTGTGTGTGTGTGTGTGTGTAACGTCCATTTATGTAATACTTCCCTTTTTGGTTAAGCTGTTCTTGTTCTGTAACCTATGTATATGTGTGCACACTAAGCCTCAATTTAAAGACATGTTTTCAACTCTTGATTAACATTAAACTTAATTAGAAGTCATTTTGTACAGGAGCATGATTGGCGAGAGCATCAAGCGCAGATGAAGAGGCTGCACGTGCCCGTCAGAGAGAGGACATGAGACGCACTTAGGAGCGCGAGGTGCTGCGTTTTCAGATCATTTTGGTTTGCAGAAGAAAACATTTAAATAGCTTCTTCTGCGTGAAATAATAGCATGCACGGCTGATACTTCTTCTCCCGTATCTTTTTTTAACTCGTTGATTTTGCTAATATGAAAAAAATTAACAGTCTGGCACTTGGAAAACGTTCGCAAAACTTTTCAGCTGAAGTTTTTTTTTATTATTATTATTATTTATTTTATTTTATTAATTTTTATTTATTTATTTTTTACATAGAAACGAATGCTTTGTTCGTTGAGAGGTCTCCGATTAATTTCATGACAATTCATATTTCAGAAATGTGTGTGCAGTCATGCTTTCAGATGTAGGCCTCCACTAGCCCCTGACTGCTGTCCATGGTCCTGATCTGCTCTCTTTCATTCTTTAGGTGTCTTTATAAGCATAGTTCCCTGTTATATAATATGCTAAAAGCAACTATGTCAAATGAGCAGGATCATTTAAAACAATGCAAATGCTGAAAATTTGCACTATGCAGCTAGTGGACAATTCGCTATCCCATGAGGCCACGGGAGCAGAGTAGTCCTCAGATTTGAATGGCTCTTTTAAAGTGTACCTGCTGTACAGGTACTTTCCTTGTGGTTAAATTGGACTTTTAACAATAGCAGAGTAATTTATTTTTGCAGTTGGTGTTAGTACGTCATAGGTCAAGGAACATGGGTCGAAGGTCAATACCAGTATGCCAGATGTAATATTACACACCTGCATACCACAAAATCACACTTCAGTACTGAATTCTTTGTCCTTCTTTCTTGTATTGAAGGATGTTCAAATATAAAACAAGACTTCAGTTTGTGACTGTATGTCTAAGACTGTATGTCATCACTATCCTCTATTTCCATATTGGACAAATAAAGTGGATGTTTTTTTTTACAGTTAATTACAGATGCATAATCAAGAAAACATTTGATTGTATTTATAAATGTTTTTGTATTTTAAATTATACCCAACAAAATTTATTTCAGGCCTGCAGACTTCTCAGAGAATCTCTGTACATGGCCTTATGGAGGAATGCTATTTTTGTTTGAACATTTTGTAGCAGCAGAAAATGAAATGAAAGGTGTTAGATATCTAGCTCATCGTTGCGTAATATAAGACACTGCTGAAGCTCACAGCTTGAAAATGGATCGGATTGCTCTGCATTTAGGCATTAATTGATGTGTAACCCCAACCCTGTAGAAACCCGATAGGTTTCCTATTATTACGTAAAGGGAATGCCATTTGCTTTATATCAATTCTCTGATTTCCTCCTCAAACATGCACTTATTATGAATTCCAATAGAAGTGAATTCCTTAGAAGAATTGTGTGGTAGGTAGGTAGATAGACTCTCATCCCAAAACTTTTGATGAATAATCTCACATTTGAGACATTTAGGCAGTCCAAACAGTTTGAGGTTAACTGATAAAATTAA
The DNA here is from genome assembly GCF_963082965.1 of Carassius carassius. Taxonomy (NCBI): domain Eukaryota; kingdom Metazoa; phylum Chordata; class Actinopteri; order Cypriniformes; family Cyprinidae; genus Carassius; species Carassius carassius. Next base: position 15,721,853 of record NC_081786.1, read on the forward strand.
TATTTTTATCTTATTTTTAGTTATTTATTTATTTTTTGTGTCCATTTGTTAATGAGGGATTTGTGGACACAACAGTGTTTTGGTTTGTGGAGTAAAAATTCATATTAGATAGACAGGCAACTTGATTTTTTTTTTTTTTTTTGCAAAATTTGAGTTTGTGTAATTAATTGGTTTGGTTAAATATGGAGAACATATTTAACCAAAGCGCCCAATGGAATGCAAATATCTGAAGCTATGATGACTGCAAAAACAACACACTCCACATTTGCCCTGTCGTCTCTGTGAAACATCTACATTTGAAGTGTAGTTGGTCCCCTCAGCAGCCTGCATTCAGTTTACTGGACTACCAAACATGCAAGTGCAACTTTTAGCCCAAGAGAGCTGCTAACCATTAGCTCTCTATCCAGATAGCATATTTTAAACAAATGAGTTTTGCCATTAGCAGCGAACACACAGTGATAGCACTGTCTGCCCGCTCTGACAAAATAAAATATAAGAGTGGTGCAGTCTCTCAATGAAAAGTCGTCATCACAGCTGGTCTTCCTGACAGCACTTGTGAATCATCCTTACATATCTTGTTTAAGGTCAGTTCGGAGGCGGATATCTCATTCCACATTAACACTCTCAGCAATAAGACAATTTGTGAACACGAGCCCAGATGCCGAAGTCTGTCTCCTCCAGCTCGTACCTCCCTCCAGTGCCAGCTCTCTTCTCTCAGGTAATTGCACTATTCTGACACTGTCAAGAGAGCAGCAACATGCCTCATCATAGGAACTATTTGCATTCTGTGGCGTGATCGTTTATGGCAAGCGTCCTGGTTAACTTCCTCTCTCTTTGTTAAATACGACTCGGATGTGACACCTTCAACCCTGTCGGCCCCTCCTTTGCTGCCATTAACAAACCCACCGAGGTGTCAAACAAGATAAGAAAAATGAAAGAGACTGCCCCCTTTTCTCTTAATAATCCTTAAATCTCCACAAATATCCTCGGATGCCTCACCACACCTCCAGCGACGCGGGGCGTGTTGTGTTCTCTATTTATTTACCATCCCACAACCGGCGCACAAAGACTAATGGATAAAAAGTGACAAGCTATCAGGAGAATCTGAATGCATAAGTGATTCAGGGCATAAATTAATATGATTATGCAGCAAGGCAAGGGGCATGTCTGCCAAGCAGCGGAGAAGCGTAGGGGGGATGAAACATGGCTCCCATCTTCTGGGCTGTTAGGCATCAATATGTTACGAACTTCGCCTTTCTTCGTTTCAAGCTCTTTATACAGGACATGCCTTGGTGATGAGAGTCTTCTTCCTCATCTGAGATGTCATAACAAGGTGCTGGTAGAGCACGTTCCTGCTGACCAGGGCTTGTTCAAAGACATAATGGGGTTGTTCACTGTCAAAATTCTCAAAGTTTGATCTGTGCAGGTGAATTCCAGTTGAAACTGAAAGAAATGACAGGATGACATGAATGACATGAGATGGCAGCATGTATCATGTCCAAGAACCGGTAATACCATGGTACATTCTCAAAAATTTTTGGTACCATGGCACCTATATTTGATAACATCAGTGCAAACAATCTTCTAAATATACTAACCTTTACAATTTAGTAAAATATAAATACATAAAAACAAGTCTGCAGTTATATGTTAAACAATCTTCATCTAATAAATAAACAAACAGAATGTAGTAGCAAGTTTCTAATGTAAAAAAAAAACATACTAAATAAAAAAAAAATTAAACAAAATAATAATAATAATTACAAAGAAAAAAAAGAATCCAGCAATAAATTCTTAATATCAAACAAACATCTAGTATTATGAAAAAAATAATGTAGTAAAAGTCTAGCATCAAACAAACACGATCTACTAAATTAAAGAAAAAAGAAAGTAAAAAAGAACACCATAAATTCCTAATATCAAAAATGGTCTACTACTTGAAAAATAAAGAAATAAACTACTAAAGAAACAAAAACAAACATCTAGTATTATGAAAACAATAAATGAATGAATGTAGAAACTAAAGCTAGTAAAAAACAAACATCATAGACTACTAGAGAAAAAAAAACACAGAACACAAATAAATTACACATAAATTCCTAAAATAAAAAAACATGGTCTATTACTAGTAAAATAAATAAATAGAAAGCAGATGGAAATAGAAAACGAACAGAAAACAGTAATACAATTTTAATATCAGATGAACATCATCTACCAGTATTATAGATAAATAAATAAACAATCAATCGAGTGATGAATGCCTAGCATCAAACAAACATTCTAATAGAAAACAGAAACAATTATAGAAACAAACAAACATATAATTCCTAACAAACAAACATGATGTACTATTAGAGAAAAGGATAAAATAAAATGCAGTAATAAATGCCTAATATCATCCTCACCAGAGCCTAAAAAGGTAGCCTGAAAAACAAGCCCGAGCATCTAGACCTGAATCTTGCCTTTACCTTGAAAGCAGCCGTGTTTTGAAGTCGTATCTCTTGTTTGCTGTTTCATGTGTATGGAACATGAAGGCTTTTAAGTGAGAGCAAACGTATTAGATTTTGTAATTACTAGGGCACCAAGCTGTGACTCAAATTATGATTCACAGCAACAGATGTGCTCCAAGTTGCTGCATAAATATATTTGCAATGCAACCCAGACAGTGATGTTTGTTAGTTATCATGCCAGTAGATCTTACTGGACATTTATCGAAGAGTTGAATATTTTGTTTTCAAACATCTTCCTTTAATAAATGATGGGGATCGTTTAAAACCAAGTCACCGCCAATGACTGGGAGGATCATCTGCTTTTCCAGAGGTGCTGGCCAATGGTTTCTGAGTAGGCAAAGTGAAGAGAAGCACAGTGCTGACAGCGTCCCCAATGTGGCTTACGCACCATTATGACTGGTCATACGATACCAGGAACCTGCTCAGACACAGCCTGTGCTGAGGTCAGGCCGCAGATCTTCCTAATCTGAGGACTGTCAACATGGAGCCACTGGCTAGGTGGCTGTTTGTCCTCAAGGTCCATTTGAGAAGAAAACGCAAGGACCTAAATAAAGAGGTCCATGTGCCAAAAGGAAGCCTTTGCCAAAAAGCACAGATGCTGTGAATGGTTGGTACTTAAATCAATGCTATTTATATGAGCGTGACATACGTAAGAAAATAAGCAGAGTGTGTCTGCTAAGTAGATGCTATGCCATGTGCCAGATCTCTGTCTGGCTCTCACATGTGTACACAAACAAAAACAAGTCGTTACTATGTCTTTACACCACAAGAAGCTGCATTTGAAGCTGCATGTATACCACAAAAAGGTACCTTCACAATTGCACATGAATTAAACTGTAGTAATAATGTTATGAAATTATAGCTTCTAATTATTCACACAGAAAAATCCAACCATCATTGAGGATATGAAATAAAAATACAAATATGCATTAATAAAATTATTACGTTTTATAGAATTTATGCATTTATTAAACATCTACAATTTAATTTTCACAGAAACAAAGCATGAGAACTGAGTTTGATACTATTATAAATCTATTAGGTTACAGAAGTAAAATGGACCGAAAAAAAAAAGTATTGTTATTTACTCAAAAAAAAAAAAGTGCTTCATGCAGTACATATGTAACATGTAAAGAAAAAAAATATATGACTGAATCAACCTGAAAATATTAGGTCACATAAACAAAGTTATTTTAAAGGTCAGATCAAGAATAATTAACTCCTTGTGGGTATCAACTCCACTGTATTTGTCTCAGTTGGATCACAGCTGTGCAGATAGGACTTAAAAATCTAAGTCATGGTGAACTCCAACCTTGTAATGAGAACCAGTAAGGAACCCAGATAAAACAGGACTGCTGTCCTCTCCACTCATTCTACCTGTTATCATATCCCAGGAGTTGACATGGCACAGTGTGCAGCCAGGTTTGAAACATGACACCCTCATCGAACCCCTGGAGTCCCGTGGGAGCCCCTCAGACAGACTTACTCAAGCTTCAGAGATGAAAATCAATAAACAATCTGAAGTTCTCAGAAAACATTTGTTTCTGGAGTTTAATGCATATACAAGCTCAGTGTATCCAGAGATTTGAAGATTTAAGCGTTTGCTCTCCATCTCTTATTTTCCCTTTTAAATGTTTACATTTAATAATATGTAAGCCTGCGTAAGCTTGAATTTTTTCCTTTGAAACATGAAAACAACACACCAGAGAGACAATAAAAATGTGTGAAACTGCTTAGAGTAATGCTCAATAATTTCTTGATACTTCCAGGGCATGAGAATACATACTTGCAGGACAGAAGAATATATATTTTCCATTCTTGCAACATTCATTCCATGATGTTGTTCTCATATACCAGCCATCAATACAGTAGGAATGGATTGATTCATTCGTATTGGTACTAATATTCTGAAAAACAGATTGCAAATCTGATGTTGCTTCTATACTTCTATACAACAGTTTTTAAAAAACAATAAGTTAATAATGAGTAATATTGCAGGTTACTTTGTCTAAATTTGCTCTGCCAGTGTTCCAAATAGAGGTAGGTTTGTTTGTTTTCCTGAATAAAACAATGTTTAGGATTGAATCGGTTGAATGGATGATTCTATGACTCACTCATCAAGACAATCACTTGTTCGTCAATGAATCCTAATTTTAAATGAATGACTTGAATGAATGATTCAGTGACCTATTCATAAAGATGGTGGACTTGCATGACGATGTAAGACAGTATAGTAAAATTATTTTTGTAAATAATGCACAATATATAAACACACACACACACACACAACGGTAAAAGAGAAGAGAAAAAAGCCACAAACATGACTTAGATTTGTCAAGTTACTAAAGTCTTCAATTACACCTTCTTAAATTAAATTAATTTGAGTCCAAATCATCTGAACTATGCTTCAAAATTTTCAGATAAAAATATACGAGAAAAAAAATGATGCTTCAGAGAAATATAACTGAGAACTCCACTTGGTTCCAGAGCTATGAAGGAGCAACCTCTGAGGAATAAAAATGGTCCTCTGGGCATTCTCAGTGAGCACATTTGGCATAGGTATGTATTTCAGCCATGTAGTTACTCTTGGTAGAAGTCAATCAAATAAGATGAAATATGACAGCAATCATTCTGATGTGAATGAAAAGAACAATATCATAGGATGCTTCAAGAATGAATCCAGCATAAACAGAAGGTCACAAAGGTCAAAAATACAACCTCTTCCTTGTAAAACATAAAGGATGGTGGCACATAATTGGCAAAGAAGATTGACAGGGGCGGCCAGAGCATATAGCTAAAAGGAGCATCTCATCAATGATTTAGAATTTGTGGCTTGTGGTCCACAGGTCATGTTTCGACTTGTTCAAAGTGTCTCTTAGTATTTGGCTAAATGGCAACCAGCATTATTTTCTCCCTTTACATCTCATTTGAGGAGCTCCAGGAGAGACACAACCAGAGAACATAACTGAGATTCAATAGACTAGCTGGATGACCAGCTAGTCAACAACCGAATCGAAACAGTGACAGGCAATAAGCAGGATTTCTCGCCTTACTCCGGGAATTTCAAAAAGCGCAGGGGAGGGGACGCACATTTGCAGCCCTCCCTGAGGGGTGTCATCTGTCTGAACTTCTTAGCTTTAAATACAAGGGGCTCCAACTGTCTGTCCACATTGGTCTCAGCTGTGGGGATGGAGAGGGGCCAGTGACCGGCCACGTCCATGATGGATGCACACTGACAGACCTAACTGCACTGTTGGTGCATACACGTCACCATACCTCTCTGTGACATCAGCACAAAAACAGTCTGCAGGCTGCTTCCTCACCGGCACTTCACAGTCCAGCGCTCAAAAAGCCACAGCACACACACATAAGGAGCACGGACCGCCCCCTGCCCATAACACTAATGAACAAGGGCTCTCCAACAGATCTAACACCAGGCCACCGGTCATGTTCTGGGCCACAAAGTTTGTAAACTTAGCTTGAAGTCACAATTAATGTTGTTGGGGCACTTTAGCCTATGTTCAGAGGGAGAATATGTACAATGTCTAAAAATAAGATGCCTAGGGAGGGAGATCTCACTCTTGACTCACAGTAAAACAACCACACAAAAAGTTACAGAAGAATTTTAGGGTAAAAAAGGCAGAGCAAAATAAAAGTTTTTGCAATTTAAAGGCATTAAATTTAACCTAATATGAATTATTAGTGGAAATTATTTCCTTTTTATAATAAAAAAATCTATATATAATAGAAACAGTATATATATATATATATTTCACAATATTACAGTTTTTTTCTGTATTTTTGATCAAATAAATGCAGGCTCGATGAGCAGAAGAAACTTCTTTCAAAAACATTAAAAATAGTAATGTTTCCAAACTTTTGGTCTGTACTATATATATATATATATATATATATATATATTTTTTTTTTTTTTTTTAATATCGATACATAATTATAGACTGAACAGAAGTCAATCTAATCTTGAAATAAAAACACACTCCAAAAATGATCAAGAATTATCTTATAATTACCTTATCATTTTGGAAATACACCACATTATAGAAGAAAAGCATTGTGCGGCTTCTCATCTTCCGTAGGTATTGGTTTACAACAGGGAGTTGTGTACAGGAAAACGGTTGTGATTTCATCATCAAAACACATCCTGTTCTATTTAATTACATAAGTTATGTTAATGAAGATGTAAAGCATTGTTGGGCGACCCCAGTGAAACCCCTCTCTCATTTCATATTAACCTACTACATGCTCTAAAAAATGTCTGGCAAAATGTTGTAAAGCAGCAACACTCTCCTGGTAACACAGTTAACACAATGTAGATGAGATTAATTGGGAGGCTATCGAGCCACTGTGATTCTCCGTCCATTATCACATAATGAGAAAAGCCAGGTAAAGTGGATTTCGACAACTACTAAGTGCTAAGAGCAAATCCTGTTACACGCTGTGTTAATGAGTGGTTTCCTCCGAACAGAGAAACACTTACTGCACTACAACTAAATAGCTCATGGATCTAGCATAGATTAACAGCTCAGTAAGAACAATTTACCTCATGTTGACAGACAGCCACTTAGCGGATTTGCAGAAAAATAAAGACTGCCAAGAAAAAAACACAAACAAACAATTAAGCCCATCACTGAACATTACAAGTAACAATATGTGCAATCCTCTCTTTTTTGACTTCATGTAAGAACATGTATCTTCATATGTCAGTGGAGCTGTTGGCAGTAGTTCTTCTGGAGGAGAGACTATTGATTTTGCGTATTGGCTGCAGGCAAGTCCGTGAGGAACAAATTAAAGAGTCAGAGGTGCGGAGTCAGTAATTGCTGGAGCGGTCATGCCTTTTCACTCCCACAGTGTGTATTTCAGAGAATGAGTGCTCAGTAAAACAAACCCCTGGACACACAGGATAATGAGCTGCAGAATTAAATCCGCAAGACACATCTACAACATCTACATCTATGGCTGCATTGAGAAACACAGGCAAATCATTGCAAGGCTATAATTAGTTTTCTTTATTTGCTGTTATGTAGTGAGATGTCATTTCAGGTACTTGTCATTCTGGTATGAGAATGTTATATCTTATAACAGATTAGTTTGTGCAAATATGGGATTTTTCAGGAAAACAAAGATGAGACTTTAGTGTGTGTGCAGCAGTTATGGTGAAGTGTAAACTCTTAAAGGAATAATTCACAAAAAAAAATTTGTCATGATATACTCATGCATGAAGGTGAGCAAATAATGACAGATTAGATTTTTTTTAGGTGAAATGTTCATTAAAAAAGTTATTTTAATAATAATAATAATAAAATTGGCCATTTATAATAAAAATGGCTTTCAAAAAAGCAGAATAAATTAATACATCTGCATTTAATTAATATATGCGTTTAGGTTCAACTTCACAAGTTTCCATAACATTTTGTAGGTAACACATTATTTTACAATGTTCTTTGTTACACGTTATATGTTATGGAAGCATATGGGTAGCGAAATTCAATTTGCAATGTAATATGCAAAATGACAATGCAATATGTAAAATGGCAATGCATTTCTGTATTTACATTTACATTTTCCAAAACATTTGTGCAACGTTTGGTGCAAAATGAAAATGAAAATTAAATTACATAATTTTCATTTGGCATTTCATACACCAGTTTTAATATGTAAAATGAATACTAATTTTAACGCTTTATAAGTTGCAAAATTAAAATGAAAATGTATTACAGAAATGATTAGATATGTATAACATGTTCAAGCAAAAACTGTGGCAAAATGATCATTTAAATGCTATTTTTCTTAAATGCATTAACACTCACAGTCAAGACACTTACGATTGCATTTTCATTCAATGTCCCGCAATGAATGTAGCAAAATTCAATGTGCACATTGAAAATGCATTCTGAGCCGATCACGTGTCCGCCCCCTCGCGCCATGTCAATCACTGCGTGAACAAGGCGGGGTTGCAGAAGGTCAAGAGACTCAAATCTCAAGAAGAGAATTCAAGTGAGAGAACATGGACAAGACCGTTGGTCCGTGTACGTTTTGATCATTTCGGTTTATGGCTTCAATATTTCATTCGCACTTGTGGGCGGAGCTGAAACGCTGCTTTCATCTGATTGGTCGAATCGCTCCACCTTCAGCACAGTCTTTTAATTCTTTCAGGCAGAATAAGAGTCAGTGCGAGTGAAGCACTGTAATGTCTGAAAACACCGCTCACTGTTAATTAGCATAATATTTGAATCAGATGATGCTGGCCACATAATTCGTGCTGCTGCGACTTGCAAGAGACCTCGTTAAATTATTTCTAGGTTATAGTATTGTATAAATATTGTCCCACTGATAAAAACAATGCAAATAGTTCTGTCTCCTTGGATAACAGTGAAGTTGAAATAAATATAGTTAAATTTATGAAATAAAATTAAATAGGATTTTTTGGGAAGGTAAGTCTGGCCAGTTATACAGCAACACGAGTCAGACGAGTCTGAAGATCTGAGCTGAATTTGGTGAAACATTAAAGTTCTAGTCTGTGTCAATTACTCTCATAATAAATAATAATAATAATGTTACCCGTATTTTTCGGTATAAGTTGCATCAGTCCAAAAATACGTCATGACGAAGAAAAAAACATATATAAGTCGCATTTATTCAGAACCAAGAGAAAACATTACCGTCTACAGCCGCGAGAGGGCGCTCTGGGGTAGGCTACAGGAGCACTGAGCAGCATAGAGCTAATTTTACTATTTTTATTTCAGAAATGTAACAATATTAATTTTTACAATTATTTATTAATGTCACACACACATACCTAGTGCCTTATGACTTAAAAGATGAGAGTGGTAAATGTTACAGACATGGAACTGTTCGGTCTATTATTGATTTTTATTTCCACTTCACTTTTTTCCAAAGAGACTGAACTATTTGCACTGTATTTATCAGTGGGACAATATTCATACAATACTACAACCTAGAAATAATTTGCAGGTCTCAGCAGCACGAATTATGTGCCCAGCATCATCTGATTCAAACATTATGCTAATTAACAGTGAGTGGTGGTTTCAGACATTACAGTGCTTCACTCGCACTGACTCTTATTCTGCCTGAAAGAATGAAAAGACCGAGTTGAAGGTGGAGCGATTCGACCAATCAGATGAAAGCAGCGTTTCAGCTCCGCCCACCAGTGCGAATGAAATTTTAAAGCCATAAACTGAAATGATCAAAACGTACACGGACCAACGGTCTTGTCCATGTTCTCTCACTTGAATCCTCTTCTTGAGATTTGAGTCTCTGACCTTCTGCAAGCCCCGCCTTATTCACGCAGTGATTGACATGGCGCGAGGGGGCAGAGACGTGATCAGCTCGGAATGCATTTTCAGTGTGCACATTGAATTTTGCTACATTCATTGCGGGACACTGAATGAAAATGCAATCGTAAGTGTCTTGACTGTGAGTGTTAATGCATTTAAGAAAAATAGCATTCAAATTATAATTTTGCCACAGTTTTTGCTTGAACATGTTATACATATCTAATCATTTCTGTAGTACATTTTCATTTTAATTTTGCAACTTATAAAGCATTAAAATTAGTTTTCATTTTACATATTAAAACTGGTGTATGAAATGGCAAATGAAAATTATGTAATTTAATTTTCATTTTCATTTCGCACCAAACGTTGCACAAATGTATTGGAAAATGTAAATGTAAATACAGAAATGCATTGTCATTTTACATATTGCATTGTCATTTTGCACATTACATTCCAAATTGAATATCGCTACCCATATGCTTCCATACTATGTATTTACTGTAGAATAAAATATGCATAATTACATGCAATAAACCCTAAGTCTAACCCTATAGAAAGTACATGATGTTAATTAATATTCCTCAGTATTTAAATATACAATTACACTGATTCCTGGACTTTCTTGTGATACAATATTTCTCTAGGAAATTAAGAATACAATTTATTAGATGCTGTGCTCAATCTCCAACATGTTGTCACTCTTTCAATCGCTTGTAATAACATATTGTCTGTAAGGGCCTCTAGGATGTGATTGCCTGGCATGTTCCAACCTCCCCTCATTTTCTTCCCCCAGTCTCGCTGGACCCTATTAATACAGCATTTGTCGACAGATTAAATTTTCAACATGCACAGGCAAACTGAAGTTGGTCACTATCTAATGACAGGCAGGGTTGGAAGAGCCTCTTTCAAAAATCCATACCTGCCTCACCTCCATCCAGAACCTATTGACAGTTGTCACTCTGGATGCAATATCACATAAACATTTTCTGATTTCTATCTCTGGTTTCCATAGCGGAGGCAAAATCCTGTTAACTTCTGACACGGTCATCTCCCAAACACCAGTACAGGCCTGTCTGAACTGATTGCAACGGCACTAACAAACTGTGTATGGGGGGGAAGGATGTGTATTTGAGAACAGAGGAAACGAAAAAAGACTGGGAAAGTTATTAAAAAAAAAAAAAAAAGAAGGACAAAATCAGAAAATGAAGCCAGTCTCATACTCACATTACCCACAAACAAAAATGTGTTTGCAAAAGATTAAAGAACCCCTCTACCCAAAAATAAAAGATGAAAACTTTCAATAAATTTTTTTATTTCAATTAAAAAATTATATTCAAAGAAAGTGTGTGTGTGTGTGGGGGGGGGGGGGGGGGGTTCAATAATTGCCTTCAAAAGGGTAAAGGGTATAGCATAAGCATATTATTTAATTTAACATAATATAACATTAAATTAAATTCATATTAAATTAATGAATTTAGCAGACGCTTTTATCCAAAGCTACTTACAGTGCAATCAGGCTAACATTTTTTACCTAACATGTACAATATACATTTCATTTTATAAATTGATTATATATTATACAAATATAAATACGTATTTTTAATAATTTATATTATACTATATTATATTTATAATGAATAGCATGTTTATAACATAACAAAAATTACCAGCAGATATTTCAGGTAAGGTTAGCAGCACGTGCACTAACCAACAAGAAATTATGCAAATGTCTGCTATGTTTACTATGTTATACCGTATACTATAGCATTGAAAATTAGGGAGTGGTGTGGATGAATACAAAGCAAAAAGAGTGCACTGTAAGATACAGAACACACCAATGGAAGTGTAAAATTCAACTGTTTGTCAAATGAAAAGCAGAGAAGATCAAATGTTTACATGTTTTAAATGAACTTTCACCCTTTGTAGTTACTCTTAATTTCTCTGCACATAAAATGTGGTATGGAGATCAAGCAGTGTGATGCGTAACCTCCTGCCAACATTTATACACACACACACACACACACACACACACATACACACACACAGGCCTTGAGCAGCCTCCCTTGTAGCCATGCTGGAGTGGAGCCCTGACCTGGCAGGGCGTGGAGTTGGGGCTGAAACAAAGCAGCTCCCCAAAAGCCTGACCTCTAATTAATACTCTTGGCAAAGTGGCCCTTCACAAGACATTACAGTGATACATGTGTTCTCTGCAGAGCTCCTCCGGCCACCGGCGCACAGGGCTCATCTCCTGCCCTCCCTGTGGGGCAATGGGGGGTGGGCGCAGGTCTGGGACCAGGCACTGCCCACCGCCTGCTGTCACAGTCCATCTCTGTCTGCACACATGGCGATAGAAGTGTGGAATGATGGACTGAAAAGGCAGACAGGCAGCCAGAGGAGAGAGGCAGTAACAAGCTGCTTGGTAGTGCTTAAAATGGGTTATAACACTCATGGGGATTTTACTTAAACTGGATAAGTCATTGTGTATGAAAACGCTCTCTCTTCCAGAGAAAGTTGATTTTTCCGTTTGAATTCATGTCATGTGACAAGATTGGAACACTGTCGGGATAAGAGCTGAAATGTGGGGGGAATTTCATATCTATCTATCTATCTATCTATCTATCTATCTATCTATCTATCTATCTATCTATCTATCTATCTATCTATCTATCTATCTATCTATCTATCTATCTATCTAGCTATCTATCTAGCTAGCTAGCTAGCTATCGTTATACTTGTTGATTTGAATTCTAACCAAACTGAGTTGTTGTTCTTTTTCCTAGATTAGCAAATTACTAGAAAATACACACGTTGAAGTGGGATATTGTAAATGGGGATATGTTTTGCACTACTAAATTATATATATATATATATATATATATATATATATATATATATATATATATATATATATATATATATATAATACAACAATGATTACTGTATTTAAATAATTAAATAAATGCATACTGTACATACACATATACATAAAACATTTGGTTTAGACAATAAACACAGCTACATAAATTGCAAGAGAGAAATATCTCTAAACATCTATCTCGACATTCAAGGGAATATCCCAGATGTGAAGACAGAGGTAAAAAAAAAAAAAAGAGCAACTGTTTGCGGGCACTGAGGCAGTCCCAGGGAGGTGTGACCAGCAGGAAAGACACGAGGATGCCAGGACACTTGAACCTGTCTGAAGCCATTGCTGCTGCAGGCTCCTGATTGATCTTGATGGAGATTGGTTGCTCAGGCAAGGAAAACTGAGGGTTTCCTGCCCCTCTACATCTCTGTCATCTTTAACTTTTTCTGATGAGGGCAGCTTTTGCAAGACAAAGTGTGTGTGAGTGTGGATGGTTGTGCAATGCCACAAATGCTGAAAGGAATATGAGATGCTATACTACTAGCTTCAGATACATCACAGGGTAATAATACAGTCTTAAGTTACTGAAAGAAAATACGAGTGGCACAATCTCATTGATACAATGGCAGGGTGTTCATGTAGAGTAAGTTACCAGGTTGTTGGAAAATGGTTGCTAGGGTGTTCTAGGCAGAGTACCTAAATGAAATGACATCTAAATGAAATATGTACAAATAAATAAATAAATAAAAATAAAAATAAAACTTGGTATAACAGGGAAAACGTGAAACTAAAATAAAGTACAGTTTCATGACTACAACACTACTGAGCTTTTTTTTTTAAATATATTTCTTGATACATATTATTTTATAAATATTTCCAGCATGCAGGTCAATAAATTGCATTATTGCAAACATGAAACTCCGTCCAAATATTAATAACACTAGACTGTGCTGAGAAATGTAAAATTGCCTTTGGAGCAATAACTTAGGTCAAAAATAAATAAATAAACTAAAATATGAATAAAAAAATAAAAAATATAGAAAAGCAATGGGAATTAAACTGCATTTTAAATTTACTTTTAATTCTTTATTTTATGTTTATTACATTGATTTTAAAAAAAAAAATGTCAATTGTGTCTCTATAGAATAAAAACTGAGAGAGGTTATGTGCCAAATAAATGTTATAGTTTTAAATGATTCCAGCTGGCCAGGTTGGCCATCCTAAAATACTACAAATTTACATAAAACTGAATAACTAGCCTTTTCATAGCAGAGGGGAATGGGTTCATTAGAAAGCACACATGCTTGACTCTTCCCTCGGCTCTGAGGGCACTGGGACATAGCGATCAAGGGAGACGGGCCTCTTTCCGCTCACTTATTGATTGTTTCCTGGTGATGCACCTATGGAATCCAATCTGAGGAAGATTTTTCACTGGCGCAGTCCTGTGTCAAGAGCTCCTTTCCTAAAATAGGCTGGCTGAACTAAACTTAGTAGCAAACACAGGCTAACCACAGTGAAATGATCAGATATCAACACTGATTTGTGGGTAAGCAAATAAAAGGAAGCAACATGAATATGAAAACAGTTCCGTTCAGTTAAACTATATTATACTATAATTAAATTACACCTCACATTTGGTTTGTTTTAATGCTATTATCATCGAAGAAAACACTATGCAAGATGCTCAAGCTTTGAGATTCTGGCTTTGCTAAGCATTTGCAAAAATGAATTCCAGCGGCCCTGGTCATGTGGCGATAAATAAAGACTCTATCATGCTCTCTGCATGAGATTCATTTTTCCTCTTGGATTAAGCTTAATAAACCTAAACTCCATGATGTCTCAATGACTAAAAACACACCAGGATAGAAATGCATATGATGATTCATGTGGTGGTGATGAGGCAACATCTGTTTGGTCAAAGAAGTGCTTTCACTGCCATTGTCTTAACCACTGGCTAAGCCTGGCAATTTTGTTCTCTGAACAAGAAGTTTACATTTTGGAAAGAGAACTGCACATTTCATATACATCTTCTCTCATATCTGCCAAAGGCACATTATCAGTAAACCATGCGGTCCGCTGCAGGTCAGCTGAGCCGTGCTTTCCCACAGGTGAGATCCCTGCTGTGTTTGGGTTCTCCCAGAGTGATTTTTCTGGGGACGATGAGGACAGAGGACATTATGGGGGCTGGATAATCCCATAAAGAGCAGTGATTGGCCAGAATGGGGGTTAAAACACAGCTGGATGGGAAACAGACCAGCAAGGGTCTAAATTGTCACTGGAATAGCAGGATTAGGGAGTCAGGAAGATTTTCCTAAGATGTTTTTCCATAACTGAGAATCATGTGCAGAAGCAAGGGAAGCCTAGTCTCACAAACAAGGATGATACCACTACAGATTAACAAGCGATATAGTGGTAACTCAATCAAAAAGTGCAAGCTAATGTGAAAGGTTGTATACATAACATTGACAAAAAAAGTAGGGAAGAAGCAATAATGAAAAAGTAAAAGTTTAAAAGAACAGTGTTTATTCAAAATAGAAATTTTGTCTTACAAAAAACACCACTATTCAAGTTTGGGGTCAATAAATGTTTGCAATTTTTTTTTAAAAGAAATTAATACTTTTATTCAGCAAGGATGTGTTAGATAAAAAAAAATATTTTTTTCAAAAGACAGCTTTTTCAAAAGCTACTACTTAACAACTACTTAAAATAGAAAATACATCTAGATACTGAGTTGGGTGTTTCAAACACATAAAAAATGTCTTACAATCTTCATAAACTTGAAAAATCCACTAATTATTAACTTGTAAACACAACATTCATTCCCAACGGACTAATCAAAAGCCATGTAACCTATTGTAGATCACCGATCTGTGTGTAAGTGGGAACTAAGCATGATAGCCATTGTCTTTAGCAGTAGTAATGTACCTACTCATAGGACACATGAGGCATTTATAATTACCGAGGCCTCTGCCCCTCCCCACACCACTTGTGAGTTCAGTGGTGACAGCGGCAGTGTCTCAACACTCGTTTGGCATCAGTATTCCTGACATGAACGTGGCTGCAACCCCAGTAAGCCCAGGCCTCCTAATTAGTGCCAATTGGTGTTGATGTCTCCGGGCTCTCCCTCTCTTCCCGTCACAGAAGCGCACACCCTGTGCTCGGCCTGTAAGCAGAACTAGCAACAGCGGCCCAGTCTCCTCAAATCTCATGTGAAAGACAGAGCTGGAGGAGCCAACGAGACCCTGCAGCCACACCGAGGCCACGGGAAGTGCACGACAGCCAGGCCATGGCCTATTTTTAATTCTGTGAAAGAGTTTTTTTTTTGTGCTTGCCTGTTCACCTCAGCTTCAGGTCAAGGTGAAATGTTGCCCTCTGCTAAGATCTTCAGGCCTAAGGGAGAGACTGTGAACAGTCCACATGAAAATGACAGTGAAACAGAAAGAGATCTAAATGAAATGCTAATTCTTGTTAAATTTCAGTCTGTCACCTGTCATTCATTCATTCCTGGGCGATAACAGGAAGATAAAGCAAAAGTCAAATTACAAAGAACAGCTATTGTGATGCCCAGTGAAAATGGCGGGCAAAGTTTAATACTGTCCAGACAAGGACAAATCGTACAGGCTATTTCAACACAGAGCCACTGCCATAACTCAAGACCCCCAAACTCACACACTGAATTATAGCCGTGTCAAACTAGTGAGGAGTGGAAATGTCTGTTTTAAAGTCTTGCATGCTGTGAGGTGTTTATTTATAAAACTTTCCTCCATTTAAATCAGTATTGTCCTGAATGATATGGATGCATAAACGACAGAATGATTTATAGGGAATATTGATAAATAATGTAGAAACGTTGGCAGGTGGGTGAAGGCCTTGTCCAGGGGCACTCGCTTCAATTCCTGATTTAAATGTACAGCAACCCATTGCTTGACAACAAAAAGTAACTAATACGATACCGCAGAGTTAACAAGGTCGTCTGTAACAGCAACAAGCTGTCAAAAAAAATTATATTTGACTGTGTGCGACAAATCATGTGCCTTTAGGTAAATATATACAGTATATATTTATTAAATAAGTCAAAAATAAGATCTAGTAAATAAAAGATTGTAAAGTCAGTTGGCACCTTAGTGATGTTTTGGTTGTGCAGAATAGATGTTCCACTAATATCCATACAAACTATTGTGTCAGTATTACTACCTTAAAATATAGTAACATACTCTTAGCAGTATTTGGCTCTCTGGGTGTCCATCTCCGGCACTAAATCACAGCTTCGCTCATTGTCACCTGTCAGACACAACAATATAGTAGTGTATGATTTGTGAGCTTGAATCCAACACTGCACAACACATTCCACACAAGGAGGTCAGGAGTAATTAAAGGAGTCGGCAGGTTCAAGGAGGAGTGACTAGCCTCACTAGGACCATCCACTCTCAAGGTATTTCTGCATACATTAATATTCAGCCAAGATAAAGGACAGTAAACAGATCCAAAGCCTGCTGATTTATGTCCTATAACACACATACCTCAGTCAAAGACACAAAAGTAGTCTACCTAAATGACTTAACAACAGAGACAGTAAAAGATATGAAAAAAGCAAGCATTAGAGATATTATATTTGTTTGTTCAATTGAACTGAATACATGTATATGTCTTTAAGTTTTCACAAAAATGTGATGCAAAGGACTAAAAGGGATAGTTCACTCAGAAATTAAGATTCTGTTATTATTTACTCACATTCATGTCGTTCCAAAACCGTAAGTTCTATGATTATCTTTGGAACACAAATTAAGATATTTTTAAAGAAATCCGAGAGCTTTCTGACTTTCCATAGACAACGCAACTGATAGGTTCAAGGCCCACAAGGGTAGCAAGGTTATCATTAAAATAGTCCATGTGACATCAGTGGTTAAACCGTAACTTTATGGAGCTATGGGAATACTTTTTGTGCACAAAGAAAACAGAAGTCTCATGTGCAGTGGTACCCTCGTGAATGTGAATTGAATTGTGGCAGAAGAGAAGAAATTGTTGAACAAAGTCATTATTTTTGTTTTCTTTGCACACAAAAAGTATTCACATAGCTTCTGCAGGGTCAGATGAACAAAGGTCTTAAAGGGTTAGTTCGCCCAATTTGCTAAATTATGTCACTAATAACCCTCATTTTGTTCCAAACCTGTGAGACCTCCGTTTATTTTTGGAACACAGTTTAAGATATTTTAGATTTAGTCCGAGAGCTCTTAGTCCCTTCATTGAAGCTGTGTGTACAGTATACTCTCCATGTCCAGAAAGGTAAGAGAAACATCATCAAAGTAGTCCATGTGACATCAGAGGGTCAGTTAGAATTTTTTGAAGCATCGAAAATACATTTTGGTCCAAAAATAGCAAAAACTACGACTTTATTTAGCATTGTCTTCTCTTCCGTGTCTGTTGTAAGACAGTTCAAAACAAAGCAGTTTGTCATATCCGTTTCGCAAACGAATCATTTGATGTAACCGGATCTTTTTAAAACAGTTCACCAAATTGAACTGAATCGTTTTAAACTGTTCGCGTATCCAAAACGCATTAATCCACAATTTTTTTATGTGGCTGACACTTCCTCTGAGTTCAAACAACCCGGAGTAATTCATTTACTCAAAAGTACACTGACTGAACTGCTGTGAAGAGAGAACTGAAGATGGACACAGAGCCGAGCCAGATAATGACTCGTTCACGAGTCAAGAACCGTTTTTGTCAGACGTGTCAGATTCGAGAACCGAGGAGCTGATGATACTGCACATGTGTGATTCAGCGTGAAGCAGACTGACACACAGAGCGTCTGAACTGAACTGAACTGATTCTTTTGGTGATTGATTCTGAACTGATTCTGTGCTAATGTTATGAGCCCAGGTAAACCGAAGGCTTGCAGTCATCGCCAATGACGCCATTATGTCGAGCGCAAAAGAACCGGTGAACCGTTTTCTTCAACCGGTTTATTGAATCGAACTGTCAGAAAGAACTACTGATGTTTCGAAAACCAATGCAACCGGTTCTTGACTCGTGAACGAGTCATTATCTGGCTCGGCTCGGTGTTCATCTCTCTCTTCACAGCAGTTCAGTCAGTGTACTGTTTGAGTACATGAATTACTCCGGGATATTGGTTAGTTTTGACTCAGAGGGAGTGTCAGCCACATTAAACAAGTTAACAGCTTAAGTCATTTGTGGATTAATGCGTATTGGAGACACGAACCGTTTAAATTGATTCAGTTCGATTTGGTGAACTGGTTCAAAAAGATCCGGTTACAGCGAATGATTCGTTCGCGAAACCGGATATGACAAACTGCTTTGTTTTGAACTGTCTTACAACAGACACGGAAAAGAAAACAATGCTGAATAAAGTCGTAGTTTTTGCTATTTTTGAAACGAAATGTATTTTCGATGCTTCAAAAAAATCTAACTGACCCTCTGATGTCACATGGACTACTTTGATGATGTTTTTCTTACCTTTCTGGACATGGACAGTATACCATACACACAGTTTCAATGGAGGGACTGAGAGCTCTCGGACTAAATCTAAAATATCTTAAACTGTGTTCCGAAGATAAATGGAGGTCTTACTGGTTTGGAACGACATGAGGGTGAGTTATTAATGACATAATTTTCATTTTTGGGTGAACTATCCCTTTAAGCCTTCTAAAAATGGCAAGATTTTGTCAATCCAATAAGATCATTGCAAATCTTTGCCGTCTTTGAACCTCTCTCACTGTGTGACATAAGACCAGCAATTAGGAGTCACAATCACAGGAATTGTCACGATTTTTCACGATGCCAATCTTTCATCTGGGACAGTCGAAAATGGTGCAGTGGGTCTCGGGCTTTATGGGTTCAGCGTCAGTGGTTAGTCAGTCCAAGGGGATCTCGTCATTCAAACACAAAACACTCCAATGTGCAATACTGTACATTTTCAGGGAGATGATTTTGTTTGTAATAAGTAATTTTTACATTGACATAATTGTTAAGGGGGAAAGACATTGTAGCTATGTGTACACATCATAAGTTTAACTTTCATTTCATGAACCGTACAGATTGGTGTTTCCTTCATTCACCTGACCCAAACATATGTTTGGAAGATAGAAC
Organism: Carassius carassius; assembly: GCF_963082965.1. NCBI lineage: Eukaryota > Metazoa > Chordata > Actinopteri > Cypriniformes > Cyprinidae > Carassius > Carassius carassius. The sequence goes on from NC_081786.1 coordinate 15,741,649, forward strand.
GTTTATAATCAAATGAAATTTTCAGTTCCTGTTGACTTCCACTATATTTTTTTGTCCATGCAATGTAAGTGTAATGGAAACTAAATTGAGACTAAGGAGACAATTTGCTCAAGTTTAGGAATAGGAATGTTGTCCCATTCTTGTCTAATACAAGCTTCTAGTTGCTAAACTGTTTTAGGTCTTTGTTGCATCTTCCTCTTTATGATGCCCCAAATGTTTTCTATGGGTAAAAGATCTGGACTGCAGGCTGGTCATTTCAGTACCCTGATCCTTATACGTAGCCATGATGATGTAATTGATGCAGTATGTGGTCTGGCATTGTCATGTTGGAAAATGCAAGGTCTTCCCTGAAAGAGACGACGTCTGGATAGGAGCATATGTTGTTCTAGAACTTGGATATACGTTTCAGCATTGATGGTGCCTTTCCAGATGTGTAAGCTGCCCATGCCACACGCACTCATGCAACCCCATACTATCAGAGATGCAGGCTTCTGAACTGAGCGCTGATAACAACTTGGTTGTCCTTGTCCTCTTTAGTCTGGATGACATGGCATCCCAGTTTTCCAAAAAGAACTTAAAATTTTGATTCGTCTGACCACAGAACAGTTTTCCACTTTGCCACAGTCCATTTTAAATGAGCCTTGGCCCAGAGAAAACGCCTGCGCTTCTGGATCATGTGTAGATATGGCTTCTTTTTTGACCTATAGATTTTTAGCCGCCAACAGTGAATGGCACGGTGGATTGTGTTCACTGACAATGTTTTCTGGAAGTATTCCTGAGCCCATGTTGTGATTTCCATTACAGTAGCATTCCTGTATGTGATGCAGTGCCGTCTAAGGGCCCAAAGATCACGGGCATCCAGTATTGTTTTCCGGCCTTGACCCTTACACACAGAGATTGTTCCAGATTCTCTGATTCTTTGGATGATATTATGCACTGTAGATGATGATAACTTGAAACTCCTTTCTGATATTGCTCCACTATTTTTCACCACAGCATTGGTGGAATTGGTGATCCTCTGCCCATCTTGACTTCTGAGAGACACTGCCACTCTGAGAGGCTCTTTTTATACCCAATCATGTTGCCAGTTGAGTTAATAAGTTGAAAATTGAGCCTCCAGCTGTTTCTTATATGTGCATTTAACATTTCCAGCCTCTTATTGCTACCTGTCCCAACTTTTTTGGAATCCAAAAAACTTTCATGAAATCCAAAATGAGCCAATATTTGGCATGACATTTCAAAATGTCTCACTTTCAACATTTGATATGTTATCCATATTCTATTGTGAATAAAATATAAGTTTGAGATTTGTAAATTATTCCATTCCTTTTTTACTCTCAATTTGTACAGTGTCCCAACTTTTTTGAATCGGGTTTGTATATATATATATATATATATATATATATATATATATATATATATATATATATATATATAGAAATCACTTGTAAAAACACTTTTAGATCTTTATCTTACTAGATTAGTGATATATGCAGCATTTTCTGCATTCATGTGTGCATTCACACTCAGATCAAACAGTGAAGGACAACATTCAAGTTTCATGGTACCACAACTCCAAATCTAGCAGGATTTTGGCCCCGAACCACTACAGTTTACATTTCCTCTATCCTATGTACCCTTCTCGTCCTCTTCAAAGGATGCATTCATGAATGACCACACAATGTGTTCCCACACCCCTGATTCTCACATGGCTCATGTTTTGCCCCTTCACTGTGAGCTGTGTTGCAACATAAAACCACTACATTAATATCGCTTCTCCCACCGCAGCTTTACTGCTTGTCTAAAACCTGCTAATCTTTAAATGTGCGCACTGTTAACATCTGCTGCTGCTTTATGAGTCCCAACACGACACACAAAAAGAGGAGAAACGCATAGGAACTGGATTTAATAGCGTAGTTAACAGTAATGGTGGTATCTGGTGACAAACACAGCAGAAAAAAAACCTAGCAGGAACTCTGTGTGTGTGTGTGTGTGTGTGTGTGTGTGTGTGTGTGTGTGTGTGTGTGTGTGTGTGTGTGTGTGTGTGTGTGTGTGTGTGTGTGTGTGTTCTCATTTATATCCCATTGTACTCCATGCGACAAGCATTCAGAATGATAACTAGCACTCAGCGGAGGGATGTTAACAACTCATACACACAGCAGACATCACAAATGAGCTTGTTTGAATATTCAGAGAGAATTTTGATGTAACTGGGTGCTAGAAGCAATGCCAGAGAACAACACAGTCTCTTTCTCTTTAATTTAGAAGTTCATTACAGTCACAAATTCATACCGCCAGTCGCTCTCACCAACTGCTACACTGATTTATTTCATTCACTACGTTATGTAGCTACACTGTGTTATAATTATTCAGCCACTGAGACGATTGTAATAGAGGAGGAGTGACGAAAATGTGTGCGAGACTGGCCTTGTGGATTCACACACACGCTCACAGTAAGGCCGTGAACTGTGTGGAGGAAGATGGACGATGCGGTGATACACCAGGAACATCACCCCCAAACTAAGCTGCAGGGGTGGGCAAAAAAATCTGGCAGCACATTAGTGGTCATGTCAGTGCCACTGCCATCAGAGACACCTGGCACGGGCCGGACCAATGCCAGGAGGGAAAAGCGTGGTGACGTTGTGACTGATAGGACAGGCGTGTTGGAAACAGCTGAGATTCAAAGACAAAGTCAAAACCCTCCCGCGACACAACAGAGCCGCCCCCACTCCTGTCTGTAGGGAAATTGAAACAAAGCAGCGATACAATGACAGACAGATGGGAGCCTAGTAACACACTCTTGTGTATTTAGAATGAGGTGGTGGAAATGTTTATAATGGGATATTTATAGTGCAAAGCACTAGTGTTGTATACAGTATACATCCACACTGATGTCTGATACTCTTGACCTTTGATATCTCCATACGGTAGACTTCCATCGCAGGTGTATTACAGTAAAAGCTTCTAAATACTGATGACTGAGTCTGTGGCAATCGACAGTCTGCCAATGATACTGTCTATAGATAATAAAATGAAAATAATCTGGAAAATTCCTTTAATGGATACCTGAAGAAAAAAAAACACGAAAACACTTGGTAATCTCACATGACTCTTAGATATCTCAAACTATTCAAATTTGCCAAGATGCCAAATTTTTCCTTCAAATTATTCAAATATCAAATGATTTCTGCCATGCTAAATAAATTCATTAATACATTTTTTTTCTTCTATATTTCTGTATATTACCGTTTGTTAAATTCAGTGCCACTTTGGTTGCTTTAACTATGTACTTACATTTAAATGAATAATTTTATACAATGTACTTATTGTGTTCATACATGTTTTTAATTTGTACTTATATTTTTAAAAATACCTGCGTGTAATTACATCATAATAAATTTATGTAATTACATATTTAATTACACTGTTGACCCATCGTAAACCTACCCATAACACCTTATCCTAACTTTATCTGTATCGTACCTCAATAGAAGCAGATGTGTTTTGCAATACAATATGAACACAATAAGCACATTGTAAGTTAAGGCAAGTTCTTGTCTTCTCTGGGTATCAAACTGGTGTTTCAAGTGCCATGCTATAAGCTACAGGGAAATCATTTTAGCTGAATTATTTATTACACAAACATGCAAAGGCCAAAGGAGTTTCAAATCTGTGGGGCTTAGTGATAATATACATATATAGGATACACCAGTATATTAAAAAACATCATACAACAAATAACTACACTACTGTTCAAAACCAAGGGGTTGATAAGATTTTGTATTATATTTGAAAGAAGTATTGTATTCTCCATTTATTTGACCAAAAATACTGTAAAAACAGTGACATTGTGAAATATCAGTAGAATTTCATATAAACATTTTCCACTGTTATATATTTTTAAATGTTATATATTTAATGAATTTTTAGCAGCCCTTTCTCCAGGCTTCAGTGTAACATGATCCTTCAGAAATCTTTCTATTATGCCTATTTTGTGCTCAAGAAACAAATGATCTATTTTGAAAACAGTTGTTCTGCTTAATATTTTTGTGAAATATTTATACTTTGATAAAGTTCAATAAAACAGCATTTATTTGAAATAGAAATATTTTGCATCACTGTAAATGGCTTTACTGTAACTTTAGATCAAATTAATGCATCTTTGATGAATAAAAGTATTAATCGCCTTCGAAGGTAGTGTAGATGGCAAGCCTACTACTGCGACAATACAGATGTACATTAAGAAAGTGAGACGTGTTCTTAAAGAAACAATAGGAAGCCATGTGATGCAGAATAGGATAGTATAATCTATAAATAGGGGGTGGGTGTGCTGGGAGAGACAGGTGTGGGAGGGCAGAGAGGAAACTGCTGTAAAGTGGTCATAAGGAGATGCTAGGGGGAAAAACTCTGCTGTGTGTGTCATAGGGAGAGGCTAGGGTGGATGTCTAATGTATGAGAGTGTGTGTGTGTGTCACATCTGGGTCTGTTCTCGCTACACTCCTTCAACCTGTCCTACTTTCTCCGACTCTAAGGATGGAGGTCTGGCCTCTCACATATAGAAGTGTGCGTTTATGTGTGTGTGAGAATAAGAGGGGAATAAGAAATGGGGGGGGTTTCTTCGGAGAGCAATCTGGCCTGATTCCTCATGTAGTCCCAGCGGTCTCCACCATATGGCGGGACACGGAGCTCAGTGGTGGTATGAGAACCTCAGCCTCTAGCCAGTGACTCGTATACCTTGCATATACACTCATACGCACAGAAAACACATGACTCACACATGCATACTGAGAACTAGACATTTGCCACCCATGCATGGGATACATTTGGTGAGGGGTGTGCACAAATGCAAAAAAACTCCACTTAATTTAAATGAGCTTTGTTGCTGAACAAGCTACAGGGATCTAGCTGGAATAAAAATAAAAAAGTAATAATTATAAAAAAATAATAATAAACCTAGAACTTATTTAAAAGATAATAAAAAATACTTTTGCCTGATATTATATTGAGATATCTCTGTTAACATAAACTGTTTATGTGCTGTTTTGTTGTCTTTTTTAAATATATATATATATATATATATATATATATATATATTATAGACAAAAAGATGCAATGTAATAAAGCAGTCCATTCACATAGGACAATGGACCGAGACCACTCAGGTGGGCCACATAAACTGATATATATAACCAGGAATGGGAAAATTATGAATTAATACAATACCCTGCAGATCTTCACTTCTCAGACATCAGCTCAGACTGAGCAATCATGGCAAAGTAGATTCTCTCTAAGGAGCGACACTCCACTTTGGCCTTGAGGAATACCACATCCCATAATCCATCCATCCAGGTCATCCATCCATCCATCCATCCATCCATCCTTCCATCCATCCATGCACACATGGTCTGCACCAGACCAGGCCTCAGCCCTTCTGGGATACGCAGGAAGCTGGTGTGGACAGGGCTGATTTGGGGTGGGTGTCATATGTTTGCAAGGCTGATGGCAGCAACAGCTGTGGCATTGAGAGGCTGGCGTCTGGGGCTCGGCTGCCAGCACGGCGGGGACACTCGCGTCTGCCAAGGCTCCGCGCCGCTCGCTGCCACCACCGGCCGCCATGATTAATGAAGAAATGTCAGCACTGTAATTTTTTCTAATGTGCTCCAGAAGGAAAAAAAGGACCCTTCTTGTTACTTGTGAAGCCCTGTGTGTGTTTATGCAGGAGCGAGTGTGGGATAAGCGGGAGGAACGAAAGAATAAAAGAGTTTGTAGGTGCGTGGCAGACGAAAGTAAGCTCTTTTTTTCTGTAATGTTTGACACAGACACAACACAATCAGCGGCCTCAAAATACAACACAGATGTTGACTGCGAAACGGCATCTTAATTACCATACAAACTGCTCTACTTGAGCGAGGCGTTTAAAACACCCTCATGAGGAAGTTCACTCAAGCAATTCCACAGATTACGCCTAATGAACAATATTTCTCCGCTCCTATTTAGTGCTCATTAAAATGTAAAAGGCTTTCATTCCCAAACATCCCTGCCATAAATATTACCCTCCATTGAGCGAGTTGTGCAAAGTGGGCCAAATAACAGGCCTGAGAAGTGCTAGCTAGTTTATTTTCTCAGTCTATTGGATGAATTATATTTGCTTTGTTTAAAATAAAACATGCAACAAAAAAAATCTAAAGCTCAAAGTAGCCTGCAATGTTACAGTGCAGATGAGAAAAGGGTTGGATGGAAATGGATCAAAAAAATTATGAAAGATTTTCCAGCAATCAAATAAAGGGATAAAGTTAAGATATATAAAAATATACAGTCGTGGCCAAAATTATTAGAACAACTGACAGATCTGAAAAATACTAACTTTTTTCGCCTCCACAACATGATTTAATTTCAACAAATATTCACTTTTGCCTTTTTATATTTGGTACGTTTGCAGCAATTACAGCAGCACATTTCTTTGGCTTATCTCTTTGTGTCAATATATTTCATGAGAACTTCAACACTATTGTTATCCCATGCTTTCTGCAACTCAAGCCAAAGGCTTTCATTTGAATGTACCATAGATCTGTCCAGTTTTGTTTTTTTTTCAACTCGCCCCAAATTTGCTCGATGGGGTTGAGGTCTGGACTTTGAGGGGGCCTTCCATCGCAGGTAGTTCCAGCAATAGTTTGTTTTATGGGTGTGTGGCCAATTCAACAAAAACAAGTAAAACCTCTTAAATATGCCAAGTGTCTAATAAGTTTGGCCACTACTGTATAATAAACAGTATACAGATAAAACACAGTATTTAAATACCTTCCACTGAGCAAGTCATGCAAAGTGGGACAAATAACAGGCCTGAGAAGGCTAGATGGTTTATCATCTCAGCCTATCAAATTAATTATTTTGTTAAAGATTTCCCAGCAATAAAATAAAATTAAATTAAATAAAAACAATATCAAAGTCATAGTATTTAAAAACCCTCCACTGTGCAAAATGTGCAAAGTGGGACAAATAACTGGCCTGAGAAGTGCTAGCCAGACTATTGAATGAATTATCCTTGTTTTGAATGTACGACTCAAAGCAGCCCACGGCATGCTATAGAAGATGAGAAAAGGATGGAAAAAAAGAAGGAGGTGGAAAAAGATCCAAAAAAGGATTACTTAAAGATTTTCCAGCCAAACAGCAATCTATATACAACTAAAAGACAATCAATTGCTCCTTCTCGCCAGGCTTAAATTAAAGGATTATCAATCTTCTAATTAAGTAAACAAGTCATTGGTTCGCTAATTCATACATCATCGATATCTCAGTTCTACAAGTTTTTACCATTAATTAAGTTAATTAACAGTTTGAGAATACAGATTTTTTTTTAAAGCTCAATTTTATGTTGGGTGATTTGATGCTAGTATAAGCATTGATCACATGAAAAAAATGCATGATGATAATGAAAATGATCATCAGTTGTTTGTATATTTTATGTGTTCAATGCTGTATAAATCCACCAAAAATTATAAGAGGAAAGCCTTGACATACAGCTGTCACAGAACCGCCCAACAGGAAACTGCGGTTACGTTGCGTCACACCCACTGAAAATTTGAGTTTATTGGCATTTGCGTAAGAGATCTCTCACCCCATGCTGTGACTGCCAGGCCACTGCCATCTGCTCAGCCCAGCCAGTCTCACAGAGGAAGCACTAGATTATGCCACCATAGGTAATCCCACTACCCATAATTCCCAGCACCTCAGGGTCAGCCCCTGCCAGCTTGCTGGGCCTCAGCATCGAGATGACAGTGGGAGACGAACACAGGAGACTTTAGGAGCATCTTTCAAACATGACAGAAACATGCTCACATTGACATGATGAGAAATGGCACATTTTTGGTATTTGCTTAAATGTGTTGTTTACGCCACATGATCAATATATATAGCACATCATGTGTGACTTGAATAACTAATTATTCTTATAATTAGTGTTACTGAATAATTAACCACAGAAAATGTGCATTTTTATCAGAATCTAGATAATTTAGAGTTACAAATTACAGAGCAGATGTTAGGTCTTCATTCACTTCCATTATATTAAAAATGGTGTATATTCTTTAAAAATGAACACAAATAATGAAAGTTACATGGGTTTGAAATGATTTTAGGGTGAATGTATCATTTTCATTTTTGCTTGAACTATTGCCTTATGTTATTCAATTAAGCATTTTGACATATAAGCTTTGAAAAACATTTACCTTTTTTAAATCACTGGCAGGAGCAGCACTTTGGCTCCAGTAGGGAAATAATAAGATGAGGAAATCTGTCAGAAAGGATGACCAGAGAGTGAAATCCCATCTTGGTTGTTTTCCGCATGCTATTTTTGATTTGTTTGTTTCACGGTGTTGAATCAATGGTCCTGTCAGGAGTGGTCAGGCCATATTGCTGTGGATAAACACATGAGAGCGAATACAAGGCCTGTGCCCACACACACGCAAACACAAACACACAAACAACTTGAAAGCAGAACGCTCTAAAAACACTTTGCTTCACACACTGGGCTCCGCAGCAGACAAGCTGTCAAAAGAATAATGATAATTTACGGACAGGAGAACAAAGCAAATAATCATCATCTTAAATGGAGCATGAGGAGTGCGTATGGTTGAGAGTAGCCCCCTCTTTCTGTCTACACACTCCCGCACACAGAGCAACCTTGACATGCACACAATTAACAGATGTGAATACATGCATGCAGAAGAGATGCAACTGCAGAACTGCACAAAAGTTGTACATTATAATGCCACAACAACAAACAAATCCAAAACACTAATCACTTTAGACCAAAAGTTGGGTAGGATCTAGTTAGCTGGCTAGCTATGTAGTTGTAATAAATATGTATACAAAACAATAGATGGAGAGCAGACAATTTATTTACTCAGTGCATTGTAAGGACTTCAGAAAGGATGTTACTTTTAATTGCATATTTAAATTTGATGCAAATAAAAATAGACTGTGAAGAAGAGAGTCTCTTTTGATCGCTAAAAACATTCTCCAAAAAACATGGCATTTATACCAAAGTAATGCAAAAATAAATAAATAAATAAAAACAACATTAAATCATTAGAAAATGCTCTTTATTTTTATTTATTTTTTTTTTTTTTGAGGACAAAAGGTATTGTCTTAGCTTCATAAAATTACAGTTGAATGTGATTGCGTTGCTGTCTATGCAGGATCAGAAAGCTCTCGGATTTCAACGAAAAATATCTTCATTTGTGTTCTGAAGATGAACAAAGGTCTTATGGGATTGGAACGACATGAGGGTGAGTAATTTATGACAGAATTTTACTTTTTGGGTGAACTATGCATTTAAATGCCATGATTTTTATGGATTTATTTTATCATCTCTATATGAACTTTTTGATGAGTTAAAGTTTCAGTTGCATGGACTTTTAATGAGGAAAATCTCTCAGGTCTCAATAAAATCAATCAATTTGTTTTTCAAAGATTGCTGAAACATTTAAATTATTATTCAAATATTAGATTACTGTACATATTTTGGTTTGGGTAAACTGTCACTTTAGGGAATATATGTTTATTAAGTAACACTGTTTTTATTTATTAATGAATTTACTTTTAGCATTGCAGAATTATGACAATCATAAGACACGTGGGTAAATGTATTATTTATATTAAAAAATCTACAAAATGCTAAAGCACCACTGATTAAAAATATCTAAACAAAAAAGTAATTTTCTCCATAAATCAATAAAAACCCATCAATCTAACAATCAAACTTGTCTGGAATCCAGTGTCTGCGATTCTAATCCTGTTCAATGTCAAGCGTCATCTCCTCCGGATAGCCTAGCATCCGCTTACAACACGCCAGCAGATCTCATTAGCATGCCAGACAACGAGACGAAGTGACAATAGATCACTTCTTCATTACAATGACTCTAATTAATGATGTTAAAAGCTTAAATTAAAAAAAGGGAAAAGGAAAATATCTACCTTTTCAGTGACTGCAGCTTACCCACAATGCCTGCACAGAAGTTTAATAGTTTAAACTTTGAGCTAATAGTTCAAATTAATTTCCAGTGTTCCTGTCTGAATGGTACAGTCTATGGGCAATACGTGAGCGCGATGAGTACAAGTCCACTAACAGGATTTGGGCGAGTGGAGACATGCTTTACATAGGCTTCATTCGGTTAAACTTTCAGTAATCTCACTAGGTCCTTACATTGTCGTATTGTTTCTCGTATTGTGTCAAAATATGCTCGCAGTGGATTCAACATAAGAGAGCCAATCACATTTAGCTTCTTTGAAAGCTGTGCCTTTTTGAGCTCCGCAGAACACACGAGGAGGGTGAAATTGTCTTTGCCGAGGCTAAGATGAAATTCATCGCAAGGCCATCAGCACTTAATACTCATCTGCGACTTTTGGAACACAGGCTTTCCGGGAAATGATGAATCGGGCTGTTGTGTGCTTGTAATAACCCCGCCAAATGCAAATGAGTGCTGAAGGAGCCGTAAGACAAAAGACACATTAACACAGAACTCCATCCCAATCCGACAAAGAGTTCTGGCTGGCACAATTCACACAATTCAAGTAAGATAAATCCGCAGCATTTTCTCTCTGCTCTTTAGAATTGTCTCTAGAATTCTGAAATGCACATTACTGCGACCTTCAAGCACCCTTCCGCCGAGCTCCTTATGGATCAGACTTCAATACCCTACAGAATGTAAAGTGAATCCAATGTTTTAGCAGTCTTAAAAGATGGTTTAAGTACATCTAACATGGTATGAAGTCAGGTTTGTACATATACCGTCATATCACAGCCTGATCTCATTTGTATTTGTATGCACTTCCACTTTTATTATGTTTGGATATATACTCTGAAATATACTTGTGAAAGTATTTACACATGTACAACCTTGTCTTTTTGTCATATTTGTTTTGTGTGTGTGTTTGTATATAAAAAGATAAAATTTGACAACTTGACAAAAATTTATGACGGATTAAAAATATGAATGCTAAATTTGGCAAGCTGCAATCATTCACAAGTCATATGAAAGCAAATGATATTTGGCGACATATTTATAAAACAGGGCAAATTAGCGTGAGACCGCAATTCCAAGACATTGCCGATGGGCATGGAAATTTCTGAGAGTGATTTACTGACAATGCGCAAATTAAAGAACACAGACACAACATTTAATTTACATATTGACCAATGCAATATACCAAGCGCAGTGCAAATTAGCAAAGTCGCAAATAAGCAGAGTCGATGCTCATCAGATGCGGGTGATCTACTTATGACGCAAGCATAGAATAGTTTAGGACTATAATTTTTTGGGTGCTAAATAATGGTGCCAAAAAACAGTAATTTGACAAGCACAAACATAAATCACGTTGCGTGATTCATTTTAATACTCTCCTCCCATTCATTTTGCTTCTGAAAGGGAAACTCCTACAAAGGCATATTCAATAAAAGTCAGATGTCAAAATAAGAGTGTCTATACCTTTTCAGTGCTAATTCTTCACTGTGTGTCTTAAGTAAATCCAGACAGTACTATTTTAACGCCAAAATACGGTTTGCGCTGGCACAAGCTGTTAGTAAATCTAGCCCTTAATGTCAATGATCCTTTTGACTATGGATGTGGGTGATTTTCTGCCCCCAATGCATTAACTTGCAGTTTTGGTCCTACCTAAAGCTATCATATGGCTTTAGAATTTAACGCACAAATAAAATTGTCTATGTTTGTGATAATTCAGTGGTGTTTTTTTCTATCCAATGGCAAAAAAAAGAAGTAAATATATACCATTTTGAAATGAGTTGAACACAACTGAAATTACACAAAAAAAACAGAATGAATCAGTTACAGTACTTGTTAATATAAATGTAATATTCCAAAACCTAAAAGGAATTCAGAAAGATTTGTTCATCTCTAAATATCTTAAATGTGAAATTATAATATTTAAAAGGCTGTCAATGTTACTAGTGTATGTTTCAGTGTCTATGCAAATGTACAGTACATTAATAAGTATTTATGCTAGAACTAACCTCTGTGTACATACAAATACTTGTGATTACTAATAAAATCAAAGTGCATGACAAGTGAAGAGCAGCTCTAATAACAGTTAATTCAGTCCATGGTTTCATCACATCCGTAAAGCATTACATGGCTCAGTGAGGCTAACAACTGATGAGCTAAACATGTCTCAAGAACGTGTCTTTGTCCTTTGTATCCTTTCATAATGTGACAGTGCAATTTGAAGCTATAACCTCATGTTAATGCACTGCCCTCAGCATTTGAGTTTTATCTATAACATGTTACAGTGCATTCAACCCCAAGACAAACTGGGACATCAATAAGAGCTTCTACCAAGGGCACGAACTCATGTGCTGTCCAATCGATACACAGGGAGACTGTAAATACTATTAGAGACAGTTAGCTCTTTTAGTACAACTCATTACCCCAATATGCTCGTGAAACCTTTGTAAAATTAAAGCAATTATGTTCAGGGATATAAAAAGGCACCATCGAGGAGGTTTGTGAATTCTTTTTTCTGAGTTGTTTTTCAGCCAATAAGAATGACCCTTTTGGCTTCAAATAATCAGACAGAGGGCAATAAATAAGCAAATTGTGATTTGCTTTTAAGATAATCATAATCTCTGGAATCCAATTCTGTATCCTATTTACTCCGAGTGTGGCTACTCAAAATTAAAATGAGTCTATCAGCCGGGAGTATCATAAATGGGTATTTATCAGGATTAGAGGATTTTGAAGCCCATCTGAACACGTTCTCTCTCTCTCCCTCTCGCTATGCTGCCCACCCCCTACTTTTCTTTTGGACGCTGTGCAATTACCATGCCAGAGTACCAAAAGTGACATGTTTGAAGAACAGATAAAAAGACATAAATTGGGTGGTAATGGCGATATTTCCTCAGCTTTAGAAAAACCCATTTATTCTCTCTCAACAAATCAAGGCACTGTCATTCCCCCACTCATCTCCGCAGCCAGAGGGGCCTGCCACAATTTCTTTGCTGTAAGTGAATGGCGGAATGCAGATTAGGCCCTGCGCTAACTAGCGCTCTCGGGGCTCACCGGTATCTGCTTCCTGTGCTTTCTCCATTTTTAAATCAGCCGTAATGGGGGCAGGACCTCTGGAGCACTAAAAAGAGGGAACTGACATACTGGACAAACTGTGAATTTTCCCAAAGAGGTGGCGATATTGCACATCTGTCACTGCTGTGTAGACAATTACCAATGGCAGGACAAAAGAGAGAGAGACAGAGAGAGAGAGACAGGATAGGATACCTAAGCTAAACAAGAAGGGTTGGCTCTCAGAGCTGGAGGCCTTTGTCACTGAGTATTGAATCCTGCGTCCTTAATTGTTCATTCATTTATCCAGTATTGTTTATGTTGGCACAGTAATTAAAGGCAATCATGCCGTTTACCCCATACCTTTACTAATGAATAATCATGCGGTTTACCCCATGTACGTGTGCTAATGAATAAATGAAGCACTAGGAGATTCAGGATAACAAATTAAAGGCTTCCTATATGTCCAATTTCACTATCAACAGCATTCTAAAATGGATGTTCTAAGCTTTTTCAGTGATTATTCAGCTTTTAAAATATTGTCAGGGCCAAGATAAAATATCAATTTCTTCCCAAGAGATATCCACCCAAAAAAATGACTCATTGAAATAAATAAATAAAAATACTGTTTTAGTCTTTAAGTTTAAATCAATGTATTAATTGCTATTTCTTTGTAATATTTCTAGCATTTGTTATGTATGTAAGTTTACAATGTAAGTAAATCCTAAAAAATGTTTTGTGTTATATAGTGTAATGGTGTAATAATTGCAGTGTAATAACAGAATAATTAAAATCACTAATTATTAGATTAATAATTATATTTATGTATATTGCACACAAAAAATCACTCTGGTTGGCACTATCAAAAAACCACAAAAAGGATTTAATTTTTTTTTACAGGAACTATAGCCTATTAACAAAACATATATTTTACAAATATCACAACTGAAACAGCATGGATGTTCTTTTGACATCGTACAAACACCTATATCCATGAACTTTTAAGTCAAAATCTGTCTGTGACCTCACAAAGAGGTTTCATTATGTACTTCAATTCAAGCCACTGTGCTACTTTCCCATGCATTATAATTAACCCAAAAACTACAGTACGTTCATGTGATGCCAATGCTGATTAACTGAATGCGCAGAAATCTGTGTTAAGGTGTAACGCTGATGTAAAGTGCTTTCGAGTGAACCCCAGGTTGAGGTGAGAGGCGAGGGAAATCTGCTATTCTATATGTCAGGTGTGTGGAGTCAATGAGGCTTGACTATGCTGGGCACCAGCAGGACTTTTCATGGTCCAGTTGTTAGTTGCATATCAGTTACAGCAAATCAGTAAAATAAATGAGTTGTTAAAAGCTCAAGTTACGCCAGAATGCCAAACCTCCCCAGGCTAATTCTTACAGTTGTCCTTCTAACATCATATGCATGTGCTTTTTGTTGCTGTAAGAACATTTTTAAAATATCACATTGTCAACAATACTTGGTGCCGGCTCTCTGTTTTAATCTTATCATAACAGATGATCTGACTGAATACCACACAACAGTTGGTACTAACTGTATCTTTTTTTTAAGTGTTCGTAAGAGCCATTTCATTTTGTTGAGTGCTCATAAACTATCAGATCAATACAGATTTTTTTCTGATAATTTCATGGCACTTATCACTACTGCTAAATGAAGCCATTAGTGACCTACAGTCATTAATTTTGTAGTGTTTCATCTGTTGAAAGTTAGAATAAGGGTTTGCGTGCACTGACCCCAGATTAACAAGGTATGGACATGTTGACATACTACATTAGAATCACACAGTAAAGATACATTTAATTTCAGTTGTAGTTTTAGAAATTTTTGTACTTTAACATATTTATTTCAGTTATTTGCCAAGGCAATATTTCTAATTTATTTATTTTATATTTTTTTACATTTTAGCTACATAATGCGTATGTAATTTCTCTACCACCCTCTCTCTCTATATATAGGTTATATAATTAATAAAATACTACAAAGAAAAAAAAAATCTACGTTTTCAGAATTGCATTTGCATCCGGAGTAATACTTAACAGGAGCATGGGTGTAAAAAAAGAATAAATCAGCTTACATAAGTCATGACACTGTCATGGTTTAAACACAGCTAATTAAAGTTTTTCCTGATCAGGCTCCATGAGTGACACTGTGATTAATAGCGGTAAATAATGGGAGATGAGGCCGTGATTCTCCCTCCGCACACCTGTGTGCTGGGTGCCATATTGCAAGACTGACTTTAGAAGCCCGACATCTGGTGCCTGGCTCCTCTCGCTCCTAATATTTAAAGATGAGGAGCTGAAGCCAAGTCACCCTTTCAGTATCACCCACAAATGTGTGTGCGCATCTGGTATGTCTACAGTATTCCTGCAGAAAATAAACAATGACATACATACATACTGTATGTTATTTTAGAATATAATTATTTATCAGGAAAAAAAATTGTCTGGCATATAAGGTCACAGCTATGAAACTATAAATGGCAAAACAGGTTGGCAAGAGAAAAAGAGACAGAACGGATAGTGAAGGGATAATCTAAAATGAAAGCTAAAGCACTGTAAGTCCTTTAATTCATTTAATGGTGTTCAGTACAGGCTGTGATCATGTTTCAATTTCGGATCAGATGGCCCAGATTGCATAACAGCATCCACTATGGCTTGTGAGGAATACAGGTCCTCTTTAATGGCATATATAAGAGGCTTATAGCATTAAAAAAGAGGAACTGTTTTATTCCATTTCCATTTGCCTTTTAACCCATTCCACCCATTGTTTAAAATGACAGTTCACCCAAAAATTTTAATTCTGTCATTTATTATTCACCCTCATGCCGTTCCAAACCTGTAAGACCTTTGTTCATTTTCGGATTATTAAATTAATATATTTTTGATGAAACCTAAGGTCTTTCTGACCCTGCATAGACAGCAATGTAACTACAATTTACAAGGCCCAGAAAGGTAGATGGACATTGTTAAAATAGTCCATGAGACATCAGTGGCAAAGAAAACAAAAATAATGACTTTATTCAACAATTTCTTCTCTTCCGTGTTAGTCAACACTCGTTCACAACTGTACCACGATTCATGCTTGCAGAAAAATGTTATGACATCAAATGTGTTGCAATTGCCAAACAACCATTAAAAGGATACTCAAACCGAAATTGAAAATTTTGTCATGAATCACTTAGAATAGCGTACACAGCTGACAATGTCTTTCATACTTTTCTGGACCTTGACAGTGTAATTTACTTCCCAGTCAATGGGACTGTGACGACCCTGAGTCTTCAGATCCTATTGGATGGAGTGTGACAGTTCCTGATTGGTCTTCTGTTAATTGCTAATTAGTACCATTATATAAGTGTGTTACCTATTGACTAAGGGAGGCACTCTGTGGGATTGTTTCTCTGGAGTGGCTCTGGGTTTCAACATGTAAGAGCTTGTTGATTATGTTCCCCTTTGCAATTCTTATGTCATGTAGTTAAAGTTTTGTTGTGAGATTTATTTTCCTTGTTTTCTATTATTACCCTAGACTTATGTTTATTATTATCATTAATTGCTGTTGTATTAGTTTAATACAATAAAAGTAGTTGCATCGATATCCTCTGTTTGATCACTCTTTTATGTTGCGGCTTTAAAACGAGCAGGTCGTAATAGGGACAGTTACAAGTTTTTCATCCAAAAGATCTTAAATTGTGTTCCGAAGACAAAGCTTTTACGGATTTGGAACAACATGTGGGTTTTTAAGTGATTAATGACAAAATTTTCATTTTTGGGTGGAGTAACCCTTTAAAACTTTGGCACCATGCCCTTTAGAAACATCTGAGGGTGGTGTTGAGTTTTGGGGATTTTGAATATGTGACATGCTTGTTTCAAAAGGTTAAGATATTTAGTGCTTTGGGTCTAGCAAAGGATCATCCAACACTGACCTGATGCTGAGGTGGCGTGACAGAAGAATGACAGGGTAATCACCATCAGGACTTTCTCCAGCTCTGGAAAATGCAAAAGAACATCTAAATAATTAATTGAGTGTGACTGGGAAGAAGAATGTGATTCTTTCTGAGGCAGCACAGAGACTGAAGCCCAAAATGAATTATTGGCTAGTTTGTATAGACAAAAAAGGGGTAGTGGTGCAGGAGTGATACATTCATGAAGACCACAACAATATTTGTTATTATTCAAGGTGTCCCCAGTCAGAAGCATTAAAGTGTAACATCAGCCATAACATTTTTTTATTTTTTTATTTATTAACATCACATTTCCAATTTGTCCAGTGGGAAGAGTTCTTGTAATCTTCTGGCATCTTAAATGCTTTTCTTCTCCTTGAATCCCTCAGGGCAAAACTTTTCTTGTACTTCCTGTTGTGTCTTCTCCTTGTTTTGCAGGGCACTTCCTGCCTGCAGAGGAAGTTAATCAGCTCTTTAGCCTCTCAGCAGCCATTCTGTAGCTGCCCCTGAGCTCTGGAGAGGGGTCAGGCCATCCAGTCAAGACCCCCTTTGATAAAGCTTTGTATTCGGGGCGATTGGTGAAGATAACACAGCATGCTAGAACATACCCAAGTGCTGGTAGGCAAAGAATGTCCTTGTCTGGTCAATCTCAGAGGGCAATCACCAGAACCCATGGGGTCCAATCTGATCTTGATCTTAGGGCTCACTATATGTCCAAAGCTTGGGGTGTACCATTTGTGGCATGCTCAAAAAATACTCCTGTATCTGCACCAGCTGAGCAGCAATCAGAAATGGCCAAAGGTCACGAGGCCACCTATGTATGTGGTAATATCTAACAATCCACTATAATCATCTGGATTCCAACAATCCGTGCTACAGTATAAATGGATTAAGAAATCCAGATTTAGTTCAATAATGCGCTACAATTTCATGTGCAGTTGAGAAAATGTTAACATTCTAGGTCCACAACACATCAGACTGAAAGATACTGCTACTTCCACCACTTTGAGATATGTATATTTAAATTTTTTTACCTAATGTACACCTAAACTTCTGTCAAGGAAAACCACTGTTTAGGTAGCTTTGTTTTTATAAGCTATTGTTTAAATTTTCAATCAGCAAGATTTTTTTTTATCATCAATCCAATTACATCTATTCCAAAACATATGCTCTTTTAAAGATATGCTGAGGTATAAACAACAACCTCTTAGTTTAAAACAAATGCATCAAAAGTGAGATTTCAGCATCGATATTTTGTATGAAGAAGGGCATGTTTCTAAACAATGGCGACATTTATTTTGAATTGGGAAGATTGCTAATTTTCAAGACTGCCAGTAATAACAAACAAGTCAACCAAGACTGAAGCTCCCATCTTGTAAGCTGAGCGAGCGCTCAGATGAGAGGGTAGAAAGGAGCGGCGATAGGATTTGAAAGGCGTTACACTTGAGTGCCTCCATGATTTGCATTTAGTGACTGAGACACATAAATGGCGCTGGGCTGTACGTCCAATTGTTTGTGGTCAAGCGGCGCAGCGTCGGTAATTAGGATGCTTTCCAACACCTCAGGGTCAGACCAGACTTTCTGTGACCGATCACAAACAATTCAGCACACAATTCAGATTTTAAACCCTCAAAATATTCATAATAAATACGGCGGTGATAAGGGAATGGTGTAATTTGAAAATATGCAGTGTTTTATTGCGACGTAGCGAGCAAGGGATGGGGAGGAGTGAGGAACTCGCCAATGAGTAATTTTTCTTTTCTTTCTTTTTTTTACAACATTATAAATTTGACGGGGGAGAATATGGAAGGGAAAATGCTTTTAGTGTGTGATTTATATGAGTGTGATGGGAGAATCATAGATCACCACAGCAAGTCGACAGGCGCTGATGGGCCATATGAAGAGCACTAATGCCGTCAGAACAAAATGTAACCAATCTTTGGACGCCCTCAACCATGCAATATGCCTAATAGAAACTCCAAAACTATCAGGCTGTCAGGGGCTTGCTGCGGAAAAGGGCCTGGCTCAGGAGATGCTAGATGGGAGGCAAGTGGTATAAATTTACTTGTTGTGGACCCTCCACCCTCCACACACACACACACACACACACACACACAAACACAGTTTGATACAGGTAAAGAAATCCTCCATGTAAAAGGTGTAAAAGGTGCTTTTAGTACCAGGCAAAATACAAAATAAAATAACATACCATAAATGAGCAACAAAACAACATAAAATATGTACATAACTCTAAAACTACACTATGACATGGTCACTGTGACAGTGAGGCATAAAACAAGTTGAAGCCAGCAATCATGTGTTTATCTATATTTCTGTTAAAACGTTTGTGGTATCAAGTATTAAATTGATCAAAAGTGACAGTAAAGACGTCTGAATTGTTACCAAAGGAGAACAAAAAATCAGTTTCAGATTAATTCTTTTGAACTTTCTTTTCATCAAAACAATCCTGAAAAAAAAACCTTTTGACATTTACAATATTTTTTTCAGTATATTTTATTCAGTATCATCAAGGTGGAGTGTTTGTAAATACTCTTCATCTACATAAAAATAAAGCATTCATTTTCATGATATTGTGTTTTATGAAAATACAATAGCATTTATTTTTCAGAAAACCTGAATGTTCAGTATTAGTAATTAAAATCAATTAAATTAATTAATTACGTCATTGACAGTAATTAATATATACACATTAAAAAAATGATTGGTTAAATATCAACAAACCCAGAGATTGGGTTGTTTTCAACCAACTGTTGGGCTAAATGTTTAACCCAAATGCTGGGTCAAAACAACTCAATTGCTGGGTATGTCTATATTTAACCCATCGCTGGGTTGTATTTAACCCAGCATTTTTTAGAGAATACATACAATAGTGTCTGTTTCTGTTGTTATTTTCTATGTTTCTGTTCTCTTTCCACTATAGCTCAAATTGACTAAACCTACGGACATGGCATCATGACAAACACACCAAAACACACCCCTCATCCCTTCACACACACACACACACACACACAAACAAGGTTAGGCCTTTAATCACCTCTGTGCGCTCTGACTCTAATGTCCTAATGGAGAGTCACAGCGCACCTCAATGTATTTATCATAAAAGCCAGTGCAAGTGTGAAAGCCTAAATAGTCTGACCTCTCTATCTCTCACCTATCCCCCCTCCCTCTATTCCTGCACTCCCCTGGTGAAAACATGTAATTCTACTTCCATTAAACAGAATATGCAGCCCATCATGTTGGGGAGCGAGAGGGGCACGAGTTCAGTTCCTCCACATTCACTGCATAGGTGCATCTCACGCGGTCCATTTTAAAGCAAGGAGGTAAAGACAACCCTGTAGGTAAGGTGACAAGCCTCAGCTTATTATTACTTTTATTTCGTTTTTTTTTTTTCCGATACATACATTTTTATTTTTATTTAATTTAATTTACAAAAAAAAATTAAGGGGGGGGGTGTTCATGAGCTAAATTAGTTGTCTATAATTGCCTGTATATTGAAATATGGATAGGAAAATGCTGTAATAAAAAATATGGTGCATATGGACTACAATCAAAAGAGATGGAGCATAAAATTATTGGGAAAGAGAAGAGGGAGGGGTGGGATCAGGTTCATACCTGTGCTTTTCACATTAGCTATTTCAGATTAATGTTAATTTCTATACATACTAATACATACATTTCTTTTTTCAACATTTCAAGTTGAATATATTTATTTTAGTTGATGTATCATGAATGAACATTAACAATGAAACAGAACATAGTGTGTATTTGTATACATTTGTATAAATAAACTAACTTTTACCTAACTGAATACATTCTGTAGAAAAAAAAAAAATAATAATAATTACCTAATGTTAACAAATGTAACTTTTTTTTTACCAAAAATATTCATACAAATACTTTTCAACTACCTTTTTTATAGTGAAAAAAATGTTAGAACATTATGAGGATAATATATATAAAGGAAAAAAAATGGTTTTATATTATAGATAAATAAATTTATGTATTTTTTACTAACATGCATTTGAACTCTAATTTAATAATATATCCATCCATAAAATTTAAACTGTAAAAAACAACAACACTAAGTACTTTTTAGCACTACATATATGACCATCTGCAAGTGAACAATTCAAATTTGAATACAGAGAGGTGTATCTGAAGTCTGTATTACCCATGAATCACATACTCTAACAATTAGGCCAGGTTGTGAAGACACTGAATAAACAGTGCATTTATTGAAATCTACCAATAAGGAAAAGACATGCATCGGCCCATATGCAAACACATCTGGCTCCTGGTAGCCTTTTCTCTCTGCATTCCTTCCAGTTTGTTAACCTTCGTGCTGCAAGCTAGAGCATCTGAACGGGGCAGAGACACCTCACATGAGATATCTGCTACTGAAAAAAAAGTCTGCATAGCCCAAGAGCCTGGCTCCTGATGCAGTGGTGACAGCTATATGTGTCAACAGCGATCAAGAGTGAAGCGTAGACAACAGGTACTCTCTTTCTCTGTTTCTCTCTCTCTTGTCAGTCAGTGGATCAGCAGCAGCGGCTAGCACGTACCTCCCGGCCCGCACCGGCCCGAAGGCGGCCTGCCGCCACCAGGCCGCCCGAAATGGGCAGATGTGACTATGGTTCCTGGCATTTGGCAAGACCGCTCAGTGTCAAGCAGACGAGGATGGGGCCGGACAGAGCATCAGCTGTAGTGCCAGCGCAGGGGGCCCTGGCAGTGTCATATGTAACATAAAGGGGGGCCGAGAACCCTATCTCTCTTTGCCTCCTTCCTCGACTCTCCCTCTGCAATCACAAGCCAGCAGCACCCACTGTCACAAGCCATCACCACCCCACAGGGAAAACTGCAAGTGCACAGCACAGAGTCAGGAGAGGAGAGGATCGGGCGCTCGCGCTAGTAAGCTAAGTGGCCGCAAAAGGCGCCGTCACATGCGATATTACATGCATCCTCTTGAGGTTTTTTTTCGCCTGCAATTTTCAACATTGCCTAGTCGAAAACAGTAGAGCTTGCCAAAGCCAGATAAACAAACAAACTTGCGCAGGAAGACAAAACAGCATTTAGAAGAAAAGAAAAGGGCAAGAGGATGATAACCCGTGGCCAGATCGGCACAAGGGGAAATTGCTGAAGACATCTGCAAGATGTAAGTCTTGGCCTCAGCTTGAAAGGACAAATAGAAAATAAAACTGTGCTGAAGCAATGGCAAAACGTTGCAGAAACTGAAAAGTAATGCTGTGTGTGTGGTGCACGACGGAACAACACAGTGATACAGTGTGTGAAAAAGCTGTCATGTGACAGTGAGCAGTCTGTGTCAGGAGCGTGACGTTTCGCGGTGTGACAGTTGTCTAGTTTCATCGGTGTGGCTGGTGGGAGAGGGGTGGCCCTGCAGACACGCTCAGACTAACAGAGCAAAGTTTCTTTCTTTCGCCTGTTGTCTGAGTTTCAGTGCATTAATCTTCATTAGGCTGCGACTGGCACCGCACTGAAAGCATCGAACCCTCGATTGTGCTACTCAAGCCCTTGTTGTGTGTAACACAACAAATGTCACCACGAATGAACCATTAGCTCACAACAGCTGCCAGTCATCACCTCAAAAATTACTACAGTCCCATACACTACAAATTTATATTTAGATTGATTATAGCCTGACATTCATTGGCCTTTGGGGTCTAACTGATTCCTACACCATAAAAAAAGATTTTTTTGAAGTTGTAAATAAAGCAAAGATTATTGGAGTATGTGTTACAAAGAAATACTATTTCAATTTTTCTAAATTTCATTTTTAATTCACTGTTACTTGCCGTTTCTTTGTATTACTTTTACTAGCAATTCCTGAGTGAAAATTTATTTTACACCAATTTCTTTTTTAAATATCTGATTGCTGATATAATAATGTCAATCATTTTTGTTTTAAACGTGTAAATACTGTACCTGTTCCTTGATGTAAGAAATACACCTGTATGTTAAGTTTGCATGCAACCTAAGGCTACACAAATCATAAAAAAAAACTATTATTATTATTATTATTATTAAAACCAAGTTAGTGCATTTTCATGATTTTATTTATTTTATTTCATGACATCATTTTCTATTATGAAATTATCTGACATCAACCAAATTTGTCAAACACCTCTTTTCGTTTGTTGTGTCAAACAAATGAAAGAAACCCTTATCGACAGATGATAAAGCAGTGATTGTAAAGGGTAAGCTATATCAAGTTGCTCTTGAAGATAAATAACAGCTGAATAATTTGCTATGTTGGGCCAGAGTGATAAAAGGAAGTGATTTGTATCCACTGATGAACATCAGGAAAGACTATAGAGTTGTAAATGAAACAATCCCTCAATGACCAGCACTTGTCTTACCTTTATATGAGCATAAGTCATGCAGCCAAAGGAATTCGACACTTCACACAGGTTTGTAGTCAGTGTGGTTTACTTCATTGTAGAAAAGCAAATCAATCATATAGATGGTCCTATTTGAGTGCAAAATAGAAATTTAAATGTGTCTGAATCTAAGTAAAATTATTTTTGTTTATTTATTTTAAGAAGTATTTGAGTCACTTTACCTGATTTGAGATCAGTTTCTACTGTAATTGCACCCCAAAGCCAGTTATTTCCTAGACATTTGAGCACCATCAGCATTTTGCCCCAGTGCTGATTTCATTGAGGACAGTATATTTCATGATTGACAGTCACACAATTCAGTTCAAACACTGCTGAGCCAGGACAGGATCAACAATGGTGACCAACCCTACAG
Source organism: Carassius carassius (assembly GCF_963082965.1). NCBI lineage: Eukaryota > Metazoa > Chordata > Actinopteri > Cypriniformes > Cyprinidae > Carassius > Carassius carassius. The sequence goes on from NC_081786.1 coordinate 15,765,469, forward strand.
AGAAAAACAGTGCAGACTATGATGCTGATGGAGATGAAGGGAGCGAGGGATGAGAGGCAGAAAAGTAGAAGAGGAAAGAGGTTTTACCTGCTGGCAGTTTTTAATGAGCACTTCACTTCTCATGGCCAACCAACCACGCTCACACATACATACAACAACACATGCCTTATTCATTTAGCAAACCATCTAGACTAATGCAATATATCCTATTGTGCCACATTAAAAACTGATTCAAAATCAAATGGATTCAAGTTAAAGGACATATTTCAGAATTAACAGACAAATTTCAGACATGATGCACTTAAATTATTTTCCTTATGATCTCTAACACTTTTACTTACAGTTTGTCTCCTGCTTTTCTGATTTTTGAGTTTCAGAAGAAAGAAAAAGAAACGATCACCCAGTAAAGTCAGTGTCTCATGATCCTCAAACTCATATTTCGGTAATACTCTTGAAAATGAATAGTCAAGTCAGCAGATTTCATCTGGAACTTTCAAACCATTTTATCTATCTTCTGGGTTCTCACTGTTTGCTCTGCATTAACAATATAGTCAAAACTAAGCCCAAGCAACTCAAAACTCATCTGTGTTTAATACAGTACAATGAACTTTCACTATTCCACTATCTCCACTTTTGTCTAATGTCAGTATTATCTTCAAGGAAATAGTGTTATTAAAACTTGCGGCTGACTCTTTTAACTAGACACCTAATTCTATCTCCCTCTCAAATGTGGGAATCTATTTTCAAGATTCATTTGTCTCTCTTTTGCTCTATTAATGATGGTGTCAGTGCATATCAAAATTCCATAATGAAGATTCACAGCATTTTCTCTCTTATACTAATACCTTATCAAAGTTGAATCTCTTTCTGGAAAATCAATTCTCTTTCATATCATTAAGTTCTTCTCTGGCATGATTACATGCCTGCTGCTACTGCTTAGCAAAAGGCAGTGGGATAAAAAAAAACAAAGCATTATAATCCATTTATTCAATGGGATACTGCTTCATAGTCTGGGAAATATCTGATATCAATATTTGCCATGATGGTATCCATTGCCTTGATGGTGCAACACATTAAGCAAAAAAAAAAGGCAAAAAAGGAGAGGGTGAAATGAAAACAGAGGCTCTGATTAAACTTTAGATTTAAGCATTCTGGGCATCATCCACTTGAAAATGAACATATCATCTGAGGAGAAGAGAGACAACTAAGCGCCTAATTCAATTAAAAGTGTAAAAAAGGGTCCAAAATTGACTCAGGAGGCAATCGTTTCAGGTAAAAATCAAATGAAAAAAATCAATTAAAAAAATGTAATTGAACAGCGCATCCAAAAATGTAACTTTGCTGAAAATTTACTCACCCTCAGGCCATCCAAGATTTAGATGGTTTTGTTTTTCATCCTGTGTAGTGAATGGGTGCAGTCAGAAAGTTCTTCGTCTAATTAAAACATAATAATTCACACATAATCCACACATAATCCACACAAAACTCCAGTCCATCAATGAATGTCTTGTAAAGCAAAAATCAGCATGTTTTCTAAGAAACAAATTTATCATTTTTACATTTTTACCTTCAAACCATTGTTTCAGACTAAAATGAGCATTGCTTTCTCCAGTAAAAATCAGGCGAGAAATATGCAGAGAATAACCTTTTTATGAAATAGTAAAAAAGTGAAAACAGTCCAAAATATCAAAACAACAGTTCTAAATCTATGTGATGTGAATACATTTTTGGAATTTCTTTTATTATTTTTGGGTGAACTATTCCTACAAATCAAATTATACAATTATAAAATTAGCCATTAACATCAATTTTACATGAATTGTCATAATTATAGTCTGACCCTCACTGAAATTTTGACTTATTAGTTAATCAAGAACTAAAAATAAAATATAATCTACAATATTTCATTTTCTCAATTTAACCAATATTAGTACTGTAGGTGTTGCAAAAAAGTTCACTTCGGATCCATCTTTGTGCTAAAAATAGCACAAGGGTAACGTTGAGAATAATTATCAATGTTAATAATGCCCAGCAATAATAATGAGACTCTTGAGCAAGTAAGTAAAAAAAAAAAGAATAATTCCAAGGGGTGACAAAAAGGGGTTGGATAAGAGAAAGGGAGAGAGAGTGAGGAGAGAGAAGCACAGAGACAGAATAAATGCATAATAAAGGGAGAATGCGGAGGGAGAAGTGCATCTGACTGGAAGGAGGGTGGTGATGTATGCGTGGCTGTCAGCGGGGGGAAGATGCAGTGCGCTCTTCCTCAGGGAGGCTATCTCCCTCCCACCGTGTGCCGAATGTACACACACCAGTAATGAAGTGGTCCACTGGCAGACAGCACAAACACGCACATGCACACAAACTCTTATCATCTTGGCCTCCCACAACCTCCTGCTAGGTCCAAATTACACACCGGCACCCAGACGGCATTCGTATTTAATCATAATGTAACCTAATTGCACAAGAGACCGACTGTATAGTAATTTGTTATTGTTGTTATGTGCCATTCTGCACTGAGTGATTTAAGTGCGTCAAACCCACAACTTATTGAAATCACCGTCAAGCACCGGGAGGCAACTCGATGTGGAGATAAAGAGCGTGTGAGCCCTGTGAGAACGGGAGAGGAGGCGAATGTGTGTAATCCACGAGCGAGAGTGTGGAAAGGCAAATGATTCATGGAATAAGCATTAAAAAAAGTGAGAAAAAATGAGGTAGGAAGAGAAATCGATGTAAATGGGTCCCTGAGGACCGTGGGTTATAAGGATTACTTCTGTGAATATACCAATCTATACAACAGGCCAATGAAAATTTGTCAGATGTAGTGTTTGGGATTGTGCAAGTGTTTCTCACATTGTGTGCTGTGCGTATGCGCCCCTGGCCTGCAGACTGTTGAAGTGTGCAGACACGCAAGTGTGTTGTATTGATTTGCATACTGTATTCTGATAATGTGTATATATGTGAGTTGTATCTGTCTCTTCCAAATTTTTGCCAGACAATGTACAGTATGACTCAGTGGAAATCTTATGAGCTTTTTATGGCTTTTATTCCCTGCTATTTATACAATAGCATTAAGGTCCTCCATTCTACTGTTGAAATGTTATGTATGATTTTTTTTAAAGAAATGAAAACTTTTGTGAAGCAAGGATGCATTAAATTAACAGTTGAAAAAGGTGATTTTTTTTACAGCGAAATGGGAAACTTTTGTAACATTAGAAATGTTAAAAGATTATATATTTACATACATATAAACAGGTGCATCTAAAAAAAAAAAAAAAAAAGAATATCCATTACATGTAGTTTTTTGTTTTAATTTTGATGATTAGAGCTTACAGCTCATGAAAGTCAATAATCCAGTATCTCAAAATATTAAAATATTAGTCATTTGAGTTTCCCTAAATGACCATCCCACAATAATGGGGAAGGCTCCTGACTTTGCAATGGTCCAGAAGACGATCATTGACACTGTCCACAATGAGTGTTAATCACAGGTCATTGCAGAAACTAGGTGGCTGTTCAGAGAGTTCTGTATCAAAGCATATTAAATCCAAAGTTGACTGGATGGAAGAAATTGGGTAGGAAAACGTGCACAAACAACAGGGATGACCGCAAACTTGAGAATACTGTCAAAAAAATTATTCAAACACTTGGGAGAGCTTCGCAAGGAGTGGACTGAAGCTGGAATCAGTGCATCAAGAGTCACCATGCTCAGACATCTTCAGGAAAAGGGCTATCTACCTACTTCTGAAACAGAAAGAATGTCAGAAGCATCTTACCTGGGGTAAGGAGAAAACGAACTAGACTGTTCCTCAGTGGTCTAAACTCCTCTTTTCAGATAAAAGTAAATTTTGCATTTCGTTTGGAAATCAAGGTCTGGAGACTGGAGGAAGAATGGAGAGGCACAGAATCCAAGCTCCTTGAAGTCCAGTGTGAAATTTCCAAAGTAAGTGATGACTTGGGGTGTCGTGACGTCTGCTGGTGTTGATCCATTGAGTTTTATCAAGTTTAAAGTCAATGCAACCGTCTACCAGGATTTTGGAGCACTTTATGTTTACATCTGCTGACAAGCTTTATGGAGATGAAGATTTCCTTTTCTAGCAGGACTTTAGCACCTGCCTACAGTGCCAAAACCACTTCCAAGTGGTTTGCTGACCATGATATTACTGTGCTTGATTGGCCAGCCAACACACCTGACCTGAACCCCATATGGAATAATCTAGAACAGGGATAGGCAATGTCGGTCCTGGAGTGCCGATGTCCTGCAGAGTTTAGCTCCAGGACAGACGTTGCCTATCCCTGATCTAAAATATATATAGGTATCACTTTTTGAAATAAGTTACAAAAAGATGAAATTTTCACAATATTCAATTTTTTTTTTTTGATGCACCTGTATATACAGTACTGTTCAAAATTGTGGGATCAGTAAGACTTGTAATTTTTTTTAAAGAAGTCTCTTATGCTCATCAAGGCTGCATTTATTTGATCAAATATACAGAAAAACGCATTACAACACAAAATAATTGTTTCTATTTTAATATACTTTAAAATATAATTTATTTCTTTGATGTAAAACTGAATTTCCATCAGCCATTACTCCAGTCTTAAGTGTCACTTCAGAAATCATTCTAGTATGCTGATTTATTATTAAAATATTAGCTACAGTTGTGCTGCCAATTTCTTTGGAAACTGTGATATTTTTTTCAGGATTCTTTGATGAATAAATAGTTTAAAAGATCAGAATTTATTCAAAATATAAATCTTTTCTAACAATATAAATCTTTGCTATCACTTCTTAGCAGTTTAACACATTGTTGCTGAATAAAAGTTTCAATTTCTTTCAAAAAAAGAAAGAATAAAAATTTACTGACCGAAACTTTTAAAAGGTAGTGTATATTAATATTGCTATTTTAAATAAATGCTGTTCTTTTTAACTTTTAATTAATCAAAGAATCTTGAAAAAAGTATCACAGGTTCCAAAAAAAATATTAAGCAGCACAACAGTTTCCAGCACTGATAATAAATCAGCATATTAGAATGATTTCTGAGGGATCATAAGACTGAAGAATGGAGTAATGGTAAAATCAGCTTTGACATATTTTTTTTAAAGAAATATTACATTAAAAAAAAAATATATATATATATATATATATATATATATATACAGTACAGACCAAAAGTTTGGACACACCTTCTCATTCAAAGACTGAAGGCATCAAGGGCTATTTGACCAAGAAGGAGAGTGATGGGGTGCTGCGCCAGATGACCTGGCCTCCACAGTCACCGGACCTGAACCCAATCGAGATGGTTTAGGGGTGAGCTGGACTGCAGACTGAAGGCAAAAGGGCCAACAAGTGCTAAGCATCTCTCGGGGAACTCCTTCAAGAATGTTGGAAGACCATTTCAGGTGACTACCTCTTGAAGCTCATCAAGAGAATGCCAAGAGTGTGCAAAGCAGTAATCAAAGCAAAAGGTGGCTACTTTGAAGAACCTAGAATATGACATATTTTCAGTTGTTTCACACTTTTTTGTTATGTATATAATTCCAAATATAATTCCACATGTGTTAATTCATAGTTTTGATGCCTTCAGTGTGAATCTACAATTTTCATAGTCATGAAAATAAAGAAAACTCTTTGAATGAGAAGGTGTGTCCAAACTTTTGGTCTGTACTGTATATATACAGTTATTTTTAAACTGTAATATTTCAGAATATTGCTGTTCTTACTGTACTTTTAATTAAATCAGGCTTAGTAAGCATAAGAAAGTTCTTTAAAAAACACTTTTGAAAGGCAGTGTATATGTTACTGTCCCCTTAATAGTTGACAAAATTAACTTTTAGAAAATATGCACATTTAAAAATATAAGAATTTCCCCATTCAGAAATATCACCTTCAAATAACAAGGCAGTAAATTATTATAAAACAAAAGAGACAAGCCATTCTAAAGGTCACACCCAAACTTCTTGTTTCAATGGGAAATGTATCACAAGTTGCTGAACAATTCATACAATGTTTAACAGTCGGATATACTCACTGCTAATCACTGTATGTGGAGTATGTATGTCCATGGAGTATACGGACACATGTCTATGTTAGTGTTCATGTCTGCTTCAGTTTGGGCTGGCTATAAACATGTGTATGTGTGCATGTGTGGACTTTAATCTGGCTGCTATCTCAGTGGCAGGTTGAAAATGGGTCTACGGCGTACCACTGGAGCTCTGTAATCCATTCTCAACAGTGAAGCATGGAGGCAGAGAAGCCTGCACCCATTGTCATGCTGAGTTACATGGACTCATGATCACATTATCTGGCCCTGGACCCCACTGATTCATTCAGTTTACAGTATTCTCTGTTCACAGCCAACTTATTTCCTTTAGCCCGGCCTGCCGACAACCTCCTCTACGCCGTATTAATCTTATTTATGGACTTATCGTAGCACAAATATCACAATACTACTCTGCGCTGGGCTCTCTCCCCTCGCACTGCTCGAAAATAAACATGAGGTTGATGGAAGCTGAGGCTATTCTTGAAAATAAAATTGGTTGTTTACTACCTGTGGGTTTAAGAAAGTAGTCTTTTGAGAAGTGGGAGTAACAGAGTGGAAAAGATGTGTGTTGCTGACTGAAGCTAATACACAATAGAGGCTTAATAATGTGTAGATTTACAATTCATGTGAAAATTGTTTTGCATTATTAAATTATTTTTCAAAATCTGTAATTTTATCTTAATGCTACATTAAGTTCTACAATAGTGTAAGCACTCTGTGTTTGTTTATCTCAACCGGTAAAATAATAGCAACAGTGGCTTAACCAGTGGTGTGAATTTGGGGTAGAGCTATATGTTTGACTGACCAATGGCAGTGTGTGCATGAAACCTATTTGAAGCAATTACTGTGTCCCAAATGACGCACTATACACTTATACAGTATGTACTTATGCACTATGTACTCAACCATGTAGCCGATGAATTTTACAAGGTTATTTTTTGATTAATAATCATAGTCTGATAGCCCCGCCCCCTTTGCAACGTAATTAAAGCTGCGACAGTTGAGTGCATGAAGTGTCCAACATTCCATACTTATTTTTTTCGCTTATTTTAGTTAATCATCCAGGTATTTAAAGTGCACTTTTACTTTGTTGAATTTTTAGTGTGAACGCACTACACACACTGTTTTTACTACAAACCGTCATAGAATCGTGCATTAATATGCAATTTGGGATGCACCTAATAATAAATTTTTTTTTGCATTTCTTCAACTTTAAGTGTTTTTTTATTTACACTTATTTTTTAATATTAAATTACAGAAAATGAAGAGGAAACTATTATTTAAAGTAATTGAAACCCATATTCACAGTGGGATTACGGCCAATCACATCATTGTAACATTACAGGTCAGCTGAGTGGCACAGAGCGTCTGATCATCCTCACTCTGCGAACCCGAGAGCTTGGGTTTATGGTGCGTATGATTATTGGAATGTCATTATGATACTGTATACAGAATTATGACACAGCCTCAGGGACCGATTACAGGAAAAGATTCATTTCGAAGCTTGGAATTTCCTCAACCTTCAGAGAGAGAGAGCGTGCAAAGAGTGAGATCGAGAGAAAGAAAAAGGGCTGAAGAGTGATTAGATTTATTTCCTTATATGCCTTCATCAGTGAGATATTTCCTTTACTTACTGCCAGTTGAATAAAGCATGCAGTATGAGACAGCGTGATGCACGAAAGCAGCACATATGTCTTCATTTCTGAGGCTTTATTTCCTCTCTCTGTCCTGACGGTTTTCAAAGCTGTGGACTATATTGATTTGGCTTCCCTTTCCCCTGGTAAAGACAGAATAGTGAATGAATGTGCATTAGGAGGGTGAGGGGAGGTGGAAGGATTAGGATGATTTCATTAGTCCTCCGTGGTGGATTGGGTCGTGAATCCTGGGCTTAGGCTGACAGAAACACTTCCCTTTTTTAATTTCTCAGGCGGATCACGGCATACCGCACGCTTCTGTATGACAGGATGAGCTGCTGAGTTGATCTGGGAGAAGAAACCGGCACTGTGCGTATTACACCAGAACTATCTTGTTTTTAAAGCATAAGTACATATGGTTAGTACATTTATAAAAATTCTTATAATTTGATCATTAAACCTTTTTTTTTTCAGTATACAAGCCTAAAGCTTAAAAAAATGCATTTTTAGAACATAAAATTTCCATTTTGATTAAATAAGATTCACAGGACTATGATATCACGGCATAAAAAGGATAAAAAGCTATAAGTGATGAATCTATAACATGTCACTCTTAGGTGATTTTAGAGCCGCGTGATGGCAGGGTAACATGGTGTACTTCAGCAAAACGACACCTGTATTTACTGCCTTTCCACTCTCCCTTGTAATCCACATACCTCGCATTCATCATCGGACGATCAATTGTCCAAACTCCAGTTAATATTTTTTCATGGATAAATCATTTATAAGCTTTTACGAGCAACTGACTGATGATTTTTAGCATCGGATCAGCCCAGAAAGCTTGTCAAATGTGAATAAAAGACTAGATGCGTATTTACATTGTTAAAAATACAAAATAAGATTATTGCATTTTTTTTTTATGTAAAGGAAAAAAAACAAAGATTTATTAATTATCAAACAGTTACATTTTTAATTACTTTGTTTGAGAAAAAAAAATAAAATGCATATTGAACTACAACATAATTCAGAGCTCTTTTAAAGGAAATGCTTTATGTATGCATAGCATATTAATGACTGTGTGTGTGAACCTTTGATTGTGGGTATGTGTGTGTGCTGGTGAAAGCAGTCTGATCTGTGTGTATCGTCTGAATGTCAGCTGTATGATATGCTGTGAGTGGCCTCTGCTGGCTAACTGAGGGCAACATGAGTCACAGAGCAGCAACCCTGCAATCATACATACACACACACACTCTGTTTTTCATTCACTGTAGCAAGACATTGTTGTATTTGACTTCACTGAAACAAAAGACTGCTAATATGAGGGGCAGGAGGCTGGGAGGTTGAGTAGGGTACAATGTAATATCTAACATCCACCCCCGAATTGCCCCTGGCTGTCACATGCTATTACACACGCTCGAACCAATCCACATTTCTGTACATGCCCCTCCATAGAATTAGTAAAGAGTAATGCAACAACCTGACATAGCTTATTAAACCCTCAACAGCTAGATTTGTACAAGTGCTGCTGTTGTTTAAAGTGATCTGAAGTTCGGCTTCAACAAGACAACAAGACTTGTGTGGTCTACGTGGATTTCATAAGAGCAGCTCGTTTTGAATGGCGACATGAATATACTGGATAGATATATTGATGTGAAAGAATGGCGGCATAAACAGAGGGGGTCCTCAGGGGAGCTTTTTGGCAAAAATAATCAATAGCACAGCGCAGTAGGAAGATTTATCAGAGACTCAGTTTTGACTCTTTCCATGTATTTTGCGAGGCATTACAAAAATGTACCGCTTTCAGTGTTTTAATAGGGACTGGTTCATTGCCGCAGAGGACTTTAAACAATCGCAATCATCTCAATGTCAAAGTGAGAAGCTAGTCCTCAATAACAAAAGGCAAAGCGTCTCCCAAACTGAATGTGTCGAAATATTTATTGAAAATCTTTTTTTTTGTAATTTAAGTAATATTTAACTGCAGAGTTAAATCACTCACCTCCATCACAACAAAACTATATAATATAATATAATCTCAATAAATATGATAATTGTTTAGTATTTTTTAAATTTGAACAGTATACTTAATAATTTAAATCTAATAATAAATGCAATCTGGTTGGGGGTCAAATACATATTTTTGTTGCAATTTTTAGGTGATTACTTAAAATATGTTATATATTTTTTAAAATATGTTTTATATATATATATATATTACAAAAAAAGATTCTACTTATAGTCTTAATTCTCTTGTTCCACTTAAAACAAACAGAATGAATTGTCCTATTTTTCTGTAAATATCAGAAAAATACATGGTAATAAAATAAGTTGTCAAATAATTTATAATTATTACTATTAACAGTCAGCAAAAGTTCAATTGATGAAACTAAAAAGAATTATATCATTCAGTCCTCTGTTTAAGTAATAATAATAATAATAACAATTCTAATTAAATTTTTTTTTTACAATCAGTATATTCACCATTTATATAAAAATTGAAAAGTAGACCAAGTGCTGAGGTGACAATGTAATGACCTCATATGTATGCACTCATGTGACAAAAACAGACATCCACGTCAGTGTGCGTCGGAGGGTAGGGGATTTCCAGTGTCATTTGCAAAGTAAAGCTTTGATGCTGTTTATAAATGTAGGGAGGATGGGTCAGAAAACCACTGCTATGCTGTCTGTGAAGGTTACGGCTCCAGCTCGTCAGAGAGGAAGACATCAGTAACATGTCTCATTCATTAACTAAACACAAGCAGAAAGTGTCTCAGTGAGACAGACATTACAGCATGTGTCTAATAAGTGCAAGTGTTTTACATAGACGCACATCAAATATGATATGACTGAAGCCAACCAAAATAATAATTCCCCATTAACAGAATATTAAGTAAATTAGTGTAATGCTTATTTGTAGTAGTTTTAATTGTAATTGAGCACAATTAAAAATTTGAGGTGGCTATAGGGTTTTTTATTTATTAAAAGTATCAAATGAAATAGATTTTTTTTTATGTCAAACTATAAAATAGTATCTAAGGTAAAATGTATTTTGCTTTTAGGTATTTTTAAATACCTTAGTGATTTATGTCATTAACACTATTTTAGTTCATAGTAAAATGCATGAAGACATAAAGATTATCAAAAACAATTCCATTCAAGAGTTTCTTAAAAATAAAAAAAATTCCCTTAAAAAATGCATTTTGCTCAATTTCATTTCAGGGACGCAAGGACCTTTCACTTGCTGGCAAAGATCAGTCATTATATTCAGTATGATGAGGCTTCAGTAATGTCAGGAAATGTTGTGATAACATAAATATGTCACAGACATGAGCCAGTATGAAGCTATTTTTATTCTACATACACAGAACATGCAATCCTTGAAATGGTTAGTGTCCAGTCACACATTAAACACTCCCCTCTCGTACCATTGTCAGAGACATCAGCCATGTAAACGGCGGCAAATTACCAGTCAGAGTTACAGTGATAAATATAACTTCTTAATTAGCAGTGTGTGTTAACAAATGCTGTAGTTTGTGTATTTCGCTGCTAGACTCCTTTTCCTTTTTATGCTCTAATGGATATTCATATAAAAATCATTTTTCATTTTCTGTTTAGGCACATATTTTAAAGTCTTAACAACTAATAACGGAAACTTTGTCGTGCTTTATAAGGTAAGTTGTCACAGTGGAACCTTCAGGGCTTTTCAGCTAATTTGAATAAGCAATTAATAAAGCAAAATGATTTGTGGAACATAAATAACAATATATAAAACAAAAATATCACATTACAATCAATAGATTGAAATACAATAAGTAGTACTGTAAATTTAAAATGTGACAACTTGCCCCCTACCTGACATAAAAAATAATTCTTGTCTAAGAACACAATTCAAATCTACTTTAATTTAATTTTGCTTAGTCTAAAGTGGTCTTGTCTGAATGCATGCCAGTGTATGTCAAGGTGTTCACTTCTTATTAAGCAACCGATAAAAAATATTATAATAGTGGAATTTAGTTTAGTTCACAGAAATGAATCTAAGAAAAAAAAAATATCTAGGCGTTTGAAATGAATATACAAAACCACTGCTAGAGAAAATGCACATATTTACGAAATTGGATTTCTGACTGAAAAGCCCATAGTTACTGATAATTAGCCTTGGTGTGTTCTTGTATGATTTAATTTGCAAATGAAATTACATATATAATATTAATATGTATTAACTATGTATTGTCCTGGAGTAGACAAAAATTAAAAAAGGAATTGCAAAACTTAAAGAAGAAAGAAGGGAATCAAAATCTTCAAGAGAGACAGAGAGATTGTATGTGTGTGAGTGTGATAGAAAAAGAGAAAGAGAGAGAGAGAGAGAGAGAGAGAGAGAGAGCAGCAACAATGCTGAGAACATAACATTCAAGAGGGAGTTTGGGGCCGGACAGTGATGAAAAGTCCATATGTTACAGTGCCACCATAAATTATGTGGAAACGTATGGTAAGGCCACCAAAGGGGCCTCCAAAAATAGGCCACAGAACAGCCTTTGACTGGGTGGAAATAAATTGCCTAAATTTCACTTCATGATATCTGCAGCTCCTGACACCCCTGTTTATACAGCAATCAGAGTCCAGAGAGAGAGAGAGAGAGAGAGAGAGAGAGAGAGAGAGAGAGAGAGAGAGGTGAGGAGAGAGAGGGGCCATGGTTAGGTCCTGCTTCCTCACCCTCTCGCCCATCTGCATCAGTTCAGCACCTCTCAGGGAGCTAAAGATTTATCACCACACACAATACAAAGAGGAGAGGGGATTCACAGGGTCTGGGTCCAGGACTCACAGGTCACTGATGAGCCATGTACAGGAGTGTTTTATTAGAGAGTTTATTACTCACAGGAAGTATTGACTCCAGGCATTTGTGATCAGTTAGCGTTAACTATATAAGAGATTAATTTTAAAAAAAAACTGCCAGCACAAATGGCAGATTGTCTTCATTGTATTCAATATATATATAATTGATTTTGGTTAATACTTTTATATGATTTATTGTTCACAAATTACACAGCTTATCATTCATAAATTTTATTTATTATTTAAAAAAATGGTGAACATATCCTGTACTGTGTATATAAATAAAACAGATTTTGACATTTTTAATAAATCATATACAGTGGTGGCCAAAATAATTAAAAGACTAGTATTTTCACCAGCTTAAAAAAAATGGTTTTAAGTCAGTTATTTCTATCTTTTGCTGTAGTGTGTTGTTAGGAAATATCAGTTTACATTTCCAAACATTCATTTTGTCATTAATTGTAATAATCCAGTGAGATTTTTGTTTGCGCAAGGAGTCTGACAACAGCCAGTGCTCCACACAGAGATCTGATCTCATAATCATCCAGTCTATCTGGAATAACATGAAGAAACAGGACAAACTGAGACACATGAAATCCAGAAGAACTGTTGCGACGTCTCCAAGATGCTTCAAGAGACCTACCTGCAAAGCTACAGTACTGTTAAAAGTTTTAGACACTTGTGTAAAAATGCTGTAAAATGAGGATGCTGTCAAAAATAATGCCATAAATAGATTTTCTTTATCAATTAATTTATATTAACTAAATTAAATCAACATTTGGTGTGACCATCCATTGCATTTAAAGCAGCCTTTAGTCTAGTTGCACTTGCATATCGTTTTTCAGGTAGCTTTGCAGGTAGGTCTCTTGAAGCATCTTGGAGACATGGCAAAATGAATGTTTGGAAATGTAAACTGATATTTTCTACTGACACACTACAGCAAAAGATACTAGTATTCTAATCATTTTGGCAACCACTGTAAATATAATTGTTATGAAGCATAATAAATTATATATTTTTATTATTAAAGTATTTTTTATCAGAATGTTTCCACAAACATTTTTACAAAAGAAATAAATAAATGTAAAAAAACATTCTATTACTGATTATAATAAATGAAGTATCGTGTGACACTGAAAACAGGATAAACTATTCTTAAAAACACGCACACACACACACACACACACACACACACACACGCATATATATATATATATATATATATATATATATATATATATATATATATATATATATAACAGTTAGTTTAAAATGTAATAATAATAATAATGAGAAAAAGAATTCACAGTATTACTGTATTTTTGATCAAGAGGAGTCAAGGTTTAATGGTTTGCATACAGTACATGCTTTGAGAATGTAAGATCGGCTTGTTGCGATCTTGTTTCCTCCCCTCTCCCCAACATTTCCTGTCCTCCTCCTACTATGCTTAAGGCAAAATGCCAAAAATTAAGTGGTATCTAGGCCTAAAAATAAAATATATAAATTAAAAGGAAATAAAAGAAAAATCCATTAATCGAAGTCAAAAGGACAAAATGACGTTCCCTGGTCTTGATGACATCATTGTGCTGATATGCTAAGAATAACCAGTATACACAGCCTGGTCCTTTCTCACCAAGACTGGACGTCCGAAACCTACCTGAGGTGACAGACAGCTTGAGAAGAGGGTAGAAAGAAGCGGGGTGAGAATCCCATTTGCAGCATGCCAGATGGGACTGGCTGGATGCTCTACTGCAAACAACACATCTTTCTTTTGGGCCTGCATGTCCGGCTCACCTTAGCGTGGGGCCTGGCAGGTAATGATGAATCTTGAAAGCCTGGCGTAAGTGGGTGACACTGGCTGCCTTGTTATAACTGCCAGTCTTCTCCCTGCTCCTGTCATTATTACACGCTGAAGATTTATTTGAGTTTGGTGTTGTGCGCTGGATGCCAACCATTTGCAATTCATCACCAGCCCTACAGAAGCAGCCGGACGCGGCCAGTAGTCGGGGCTGTAATTGCCAGCGGCAACTGCTGGCGGAAATGATGAGGGGTCAGAGGAAGGGTCAAGCCCCTGTCCCGGCCGGCCCTGCTCACCAGGGGGACTGTTCGTCTCATGCATCCATGAACTTCTGAACACACACATACATAAAAATGTACCAAGGACTCAAAATGTTTCTCAAAATAGAGACATGAGCATTGTCACCCCCATGCCAGCACAAAAAAAAGAAAAAGAAAAAAAAAGAAAAGTTAAATCCAAAGCACCTTTCACTTTTTTACTCGGGGAAGAATACAAAATAAATAAGCATTTAGAATTACTTTTTTCTCTATTTGCAATTTAAACAAATTTGAAAATTTGTCTAGCCACCTGGATCCAGTTTTCATTCTTCAGTTTATGACACCAATGATGTTTCTTTGCTGTGACATCCCAAGACACTGATTTGTATGCTTTAAGTTAATTTTTATTTTGATATTTCTTCCTTGCCTAATGAGAACACTTCATTTTTATTTCATTTATTTATTTATTTTCTTTTTGCTTCATGTCCTATTTTTCTTTGCAATCAACTAACAAAGCAAAAAACAACTACAACAGAAATAAAGCAGCACCTTTGCATCCCGACAGCAGATGCTGTCCTCGCAAATATATTTATTTACCCTATAAATCATCACAATTAAACATCATAAGTAGGCCATCATAATTAATTGGTCTAGTGAGAGTTGGCGTGACAGGCAGGCACCGTCGGTGGGGAAACTGAAGCGGCTTCACCCACATGGCTCCATCCATCTCCACACTCTGTGCCGCAGCTAAAGACAATGACACAGAAAGCAGCCAGCGAGTGGTGGAAACAGACCGCCTGTCATCACGAGTACCGAACCACTCTTAGGAACTATCATCTCTAAAACAGCGCAATCCATACTGTCATATTGAAATGTCTAGTTACATAACATAAGAAAAGCATAACAGAAAGCCATGAATCTTGTTTTTGATTAGCCTGGGAAATGAGTTCATTCATTAAAGGGCAGCATGACCCCTCTGGAATGTGATGCTTATGCAAAAATACTCAATTACAATTATTTTTACTCATTTAACATTTTTACTTGCCACTTATTGTTATTTCTCAACTATAACATTACTATACAGAACATTACTATAATAATATAGTTGTGCTTATGTTTACATACGTCAGAGAATATGTAAGAATTTTTAGCATTTGTAAAATTAAATAAAGATGTAATAAATGATGTAAGGTAAAAAAAAAAAAAAAAGAAGAAAATCTCAAATAGGTAAAAATATATAATCATTTTTAAAATGAGAAAATATTAAATTGTTTACTGCCCTGATAAAGCTGACAAACAGATACTTACATATTCCAAGACAAAACACTTTATCCTGTTTAAACACACATTGTACCACTGGTTATTAATAATATATTTAGCCTTCTTGAACATCAACATGTCACTACAGTACCATTCATAAAATTTACGGTCAGTAAGATTTTTCTTTTAAAGAGATGTTTACTATTATTGAGCATTAGGCAAGAATGCATTAAAGTGACAAAAAAAAAGCCATTTACAAAATATTTCTATTAGAAATACAAGTTATTAAAAAAGTAATTTTAAATTGCACTAATATTTCACTATATTACTATTAGTGTAGAATTGCTAATGTATTAATGATCAAATAAAAGCTTTGATTAGCATAAGACAAAAGCATTTTTACAAATCTTACCAACCTCAAACTTTTGAACAGTCGAGTACATTCTACAGTAACTGTGGAGAGGAACTCAAATGGGCAGAGCATGCTAGGAAACCGAAGAACTTACATGACCTGGAGACATCACTGCTTAAGACAAACCTGGAACTCATGCACAACTATCACAAAAGACTACAGTGACTGATGCTCATAGAAGGCAATGAGACCAAAGGGTGTAGAAACTTTTGCACTGGAGAATTTGTGTAAAAGTCCTAAATATGATAATATAACATAATTAAGTGACATAAAAAAAGCATGATTTCTACAATTTTGTAGCAAAACAGACGACACAATCCTCAGGAGTATTTCCCAAGTTCACACACAGACAGACAGATCACGGCTGTCCTTCAAAGGCTTCTATCTTGCCTTTCCATGCTAATGAATTCTCTGTGCTCTGCCTCTGTGTCTCACACACACACACAAACACACACACTCTCACATAAACCCACATGCCAGAATACTCCATGCTACTTTCAATCTCTGGCATCTCATTGTGCCCTTATCCCTTAGATGTCCTCTCCTTCTTTCCGTCCTCTCATTGTGTCTCTGATTAAATCCTATACCTCTACACCCGCACACACACCTTCCACACACTCCTCCTTTCCACTTTCTCCGAACGGCATGGGCAGCACATTGTTTCCCCATGCTTAGAAGAAGTTGTGTTTCAAGCAATAAATCTCCCGCACAGTTAGGAGAAGGTCACCAAGGCCTGGATGCAAAACATAATGAGAGTGAGTACAAGGTAAAAGTTGTCTCTTCCTAAGAGCAAAGGTGCTCTCGGTAAAAGCCGAACTGAGACTGTCTTTTAGAGGGAGAAAGGAGAGGTCACCTTTATCTGGAAGAATGGATGACCTGTGATATCCATCTTTTGATCGGGGGGGAAACAGGTGTGATTGCGTTGTGAATTATTTAAAAGACATTCCAAGAAGGATCTGTTCCAGCGTGAGCGCTAATGCAAACAAGACAAGAGCTTTAGAAAGCCATTTTCATTCCGCTTCGATCAAAAAACTGTTTGTACTGCATGTGCAAAACACCGTTTGCCCGCACACATGGACTACGCATGAACGATGTCCTCGAAAATGACACCAAAGTACAGCGATGGAAGCAGCGTTCAAAAGTGAACCTAAAATTTCACATAAGCGTTTGAGAAACTCCGGCTGGATTTACATTTAGACAAGAGTGAAAATTTGCAAACGTCCCATTTTAATGTAAGTGATGTCTACAGCCGAGGAGAGGCTGAGAGATTTATTGGCTTAATTTGCTGACCTCTAGCATGTGGATCTTGAGGGCAGGGCAGCCGCCGATGCAAGTGTGTCTGCGAGGAGCGACGAAAGGGGGAGGGGGGTTCAAGGTCAGCTCGTTTTAGCTGGGTCAAGTTCAGCCTGCCTCCACTGCCTCCCTTATGCATTCAATTACACAGTCACCTGACACTAAATTAGCATGACAACCTAATTTACCTTTTCACCCCATTTGAGTCTATGTTCTTCGCTCGCTCTTCTTCTCAACAACTTTGAAAATCTGATCGAGAGATACTGAAAGAGACAAGCAGACAGACTAACAGACAAAAAAAGAGACAAAGAATGAAAAAGGGATCGCTTGGTCAGCACAAGTTCCTCCTTAAGCCCACTGACTCAAGACCAATAATATTTTCAAAATGTCTGACTATATTAATTATTGAGGAATTGGAAAATGGCCTCAATCAGGTTCTTAAGTCCATACTCAATCCCATTAAGCTCCATCAGTGCAGGGGCGCTGGAGGTACGGTGTTCAGTAATGAGTGGAACCTTCACGCCTGCAGGCTGACCTAATGAAGTGCTGCATACTTAGAACAGCTCCGCACCGCAAGAGCACATGAAACAAAAGACAGGCAACCATAAAAAGCAACAGTAAAAAGGGAAATTAATCCCAGTCTGTGGAGCCTGTTCTCATCACTGACCTTGTTACCGCACATGGTTGGATGTGGCCTTGTGTTGAGGTGGTGGGTAGTGAGTAGATGTATCATAATATGAGATGGCTGCTGAACACGGAGGTTTGAGATGCTAGACATGTAAAATCAGGGAAGAAATGGACAGAAACTGGAAAAATGCAGGTAGTAGTGTGGAACTTGCTGTATTGGAGAGCCTCACTCTCCTAATTGTTTTTCCTACATCAAGGGTTTTCAGACTTTTTGATACCAAAGACACCCTGACATTATGATAACTTTTTAAGTCAACCGCTTCCTAATACATGAAGACATCTATACATTTAATGTATTAAGACCCATTTATATTGTGCAAAATATGAAATAAATGTGTGACATTATAAAAGACAACCTAACCAAAAAAAAAAAGACTGAAAAATAAACGATTAAAACACAATCTGTACTCTGTAATCTGTAGTTAAATTGATATGTGATTTCATGTTGTTACTCTCGTTTGTATATTATTGTTAATAAATGAAAAAAATCTGTAAACTGATATATGCAATACAATTCTACTTTTATTTTGTATTTATTTAATTGCTTTTTTATTTAAAACAAATAGTAAAATATTCCAGAGCTGCAGGCAATGCAGAATTACTGGAGCTATGTATAGTAAAGCTTTTCTGAGTGAAAACACAAACACACACACACACACACACACACACATACACAAAAAACAGGACTTCACTTGATTTCAGCTGTTTCTCCTAAAGTAGATGCCAAAACACCAAAATATTACAATACGCTTTTGACTCGCATCCTAAAATATAAAGGCATCTATATAATGTCACACACAAAGACCCAGTTACATTATTCTAAAAATAAATGAATACAATATGAAGTTATATCATACAGAAAACTTCCCTCAAAATAAGCAACTGGAGTTTTAATATCATTGTACTACAAAGAAATTATTAAAATGGGGTCTGTACAATCTGGATCTAATTTCTCATATTCTTTCTTTCTTTTTTACTGAAATATTCACAAAATGTAGTCCCCTGGTTCCCAGATCCTAGTTTGAACCCTGTCATAAAGTAGATGACATGTAATGAGATGTAAGATGTAAGTAGATGAGAGTAAATAGAAGGCAAAAAGAGACTTTTACTGTAGTCTCCTGCTTCATACATTTTATTAATTAGAAAAAGATTCTCAATAATGTCAATAATGTCTTTCCAGTACTTTCCTTCTTTCCAGTTCTTTTCCTGTAGCAAATTGCTTGAGCAATGAACATGCATTTTATAGCTCTAAACTTTTTTTATAGATCTAATTTGTACATAGTTGGATAAATTCATTTCTTCTATGCAATTTCAGGAGAAACTTTAAAAAAATGATGCTTATATGGAACATTTGAAAAAAAAAATGTTATGAAAATCTTGGAGCAATACCATTTTAGTTTAGGTATCTACTGCAAACCAGATTAACAAAAATCATAATCCTATGGATCCTAATGATTGATTCCAAAACTTATGCAATGACTAACTATACGACACCAACTGAGAAAATAGTAAATGTGGGAGAAAATGTGTACCAAAGGAGCTGAACAAATATGGAAGGTTTAGGTCATTTGTTAAAATAGACTTGTTCTATAGAGAAATATAAAATCTGCTTCCCAGAGGACAGTGTTTTCAGTACACAACGTGAACCATTTCCAGTCACAAACAGACTGCCTCTTGCCCTTCACAGTTCTCACAAGGTAACTGCACTCTCATGAGCCTAGTTGTGGCTCTGCTATATCAGGACGGTACAGTGTACATCATCCTCCGAAACCTAGCCCCACGCGAAGAAACAATCAATTGTGTGTTCTTCTGAGTTCTCTCCTGCACTCTTTCTTTCAGTCGAAACTTGCCTCTCAAGTGTGTGCGAGCACAAACCGTCCTCCCTCATTGATCAGAAATTCAATTCAAAAGTCTATAAATAAAAATAAATGAACGGTAGTCACCCGGTCCCTCCCAGAAGGTGCCAGCTGTATGGAAATCAAATCTATAATCCTTCAAGTACCGACAGGAACGCATCCAATAATGGCCTGGGCCAAATAATTCACATGCAAGAATTGAATGTCGCAGAATTAAATGAATTTTGTAATAATAGAACGAGCGCCTTAGCTTGAAAGCACGCTCGCAATTTCTCATACATGACTAGTTTAAGAAGAAAGATGGAACAAGAGAGGGATAGTGGAGAGAGCGCGAGGGGAGGAAAAAAAGATGGCTAAATCTAAATTAAGATGTTAGATGTGTAGGTTCCAATAGGACCTTGACATAACTGTTGACCTACTCATGACACGATCACAGTGGCGAGGATTTGGAATTCTATTAGTATTACCAATGGAAAAAAGTCAAGGAGTCATCAGGAAAGCAAATCTATAGCCTCTACTCTACCAGACAATTACTGTTGTTAAAGTAGAATTAGATGGGTATTGACAATGAGAGGAGGAATAGGATTAGGCTGACAGGGCCACTGCACTGAGGTGAGAGAGAGATAGAGCTGTTTCAGCTGAAGGATGTGTCAGAAACTTCATCTTACTGGTACATGTCTCACTTTTGATTATGTTTGCTTCATTTTGGGAACAATTTGTAGATGTTCGTTTTGGCATATATTTTATATATGAGATCATCTCTGATTTTCATAAGGAGATACTATTTTGAAAATAGTCTGTGATGAGTCAAACCTTGATTAGCACAAATAAAGTTGTTCGGTCATGATGTTCAACTGAAACAAAATGTGAGTTAAAGTGTTTGACATCGGATAAAAGCTGTCCTTATTTAGTCCTTGTTTGAAATCAAACAACAGTTTTAAAAAGTGAGAGAAAATATATTTGTTACAGAGTATTTCTATTAAAAAAGCTGTGATTTTGAATTGTAGATATAAGTTACACATAATATAAATAGAAAACAGGTATTTTAAACTGCAATAATACATCCCACATGGAAAGAACCTATATGTGGATATATACGCATATATGAAACCTATATGCAGTGTATATGCACATATATGCTGCATATATGCACATATATGATAATATATATGCTGCATATATGCGCAAATATGCTGCATATATGCGGATATATACTGCATATATGCTGCATATATGCCATATATATACTGCATATATGCGTGCATATATGTGCATATACAGGAAATATAGGTCTCCTGTATTGCTTCTTCATATCCACATATAAGCCCTATACATACAAGATATGTTTCCTATATAGTTAATGGCAGGATCTGGTCATTTTGTAGCTCATATCCCATTTTTGACTGTCATACATGATGCCTAGCCAATATTTTCTATTATCAAGGCAAAAACTAAAAATTACCGAAAAAAATTATGCAAGAACCTATGTATGTGCGAACATGTGAAATTGGTATCACATGTAATTGGCATGTTATGGAATTTAACTATGGCAATATATTAAAATGATATACAGATCCGGACAGTAACGGAGTACTTTTACTTGAGTACAGTACTTTTAATTTTGAGGGATCTTTACTTTACTCGAGTATCATTTTTGGGGAGTACTCATGACTTTACTCAAGTACATTTGAGAGGCAAATATTGTACTCTTTATTCCGCTACATTTCTATCCATAACCGTAAGTACCCATTACTTCTTCGGCCCCGTCCACACAGAGACGGAACCCTGATCTTTTTTTCCCTCGTCTCAAGAAATATCCGCGTCCACACGAAACCGATGTAGTATACTGTACATGCCAGACCAGCATGTGGCGCTGTAATTCTGCCACAGAGATACACTTAAAACGGAGAAGAAGACATGGATTTGCTGCGCGTGGTACACAAACAAACATGGAACAATACATTTATTAATCCGTGTTAATGTTAGCGTTCAGTGTTTGTTCATGTTTTTGTTGCTGTTACGTGATGTAGTGGTGTTTGACTAGGGGTGAGACGTGGGCTGATGACGCCATATTTTTAGAAAATGTACGGATTTGCCATCGAGAAGAAATGCAAAGGCGGCGTTTTCAAATATATCCACTCCGGGACCCGATTTCAAAACATCGATTTCACTCTTCCAAAATGCCAGATCCGTGTGGACGAAAACGGCTATCCGCAAAAAAATTTGTGCGTCGAAAAAAAAGAGGAAAAAATAAAAATCTCTATCAAACGTCATTGGATAGTGCAGGAAGGAAGAGGAGGAGGAGGCGGCGGAGGAGGAGGATGATGAGGCGCGTCATGACAGACCTATATATATGTACATATATATGTGTGCATATATGTGCATATATGTACATATAATATAAGAAAATGGCCAATTTTGTATATGTCACATATATTAAAAACATATATCAAAACCTATATTGAAACATATATGTTTATATAGGTTTTTTCCATGTGGGATATATTTCACAATATTACTATTTTAACTGTTTTTGATCAAATAAACACAGCATAAGAGACTTCTTTAAATCTTTTTAAGTCATGTTAAACATATACACAGTATTTTACTCACACATACACACACACACACAAAATCAAATAAACAAACAATTTTGCATTTCAGGAATACAAATTAAATATAGCAGTTCCGCTGATCTAATTCACCAAGTTCAGGGTCAGTCAGTTAATTGTTATTCAGCAGTAGTAAAGTAGTAGTACCCATATAGATAATTACTATAAATAAAAAAATAAGTGGAAGTGGTGATAGTGATAGTGATAGATTTCCATAGCAGAATGCAAATGGCCACTGAGAAAGAAGCAAACAGCTTGAGGATTACAGAGGTGCTAATGAGCATTGCACAACAGGGGTGTCGGGTCGGAAATAAATAGTTATACAATAAAAAATAATATAAAAACCAAGTGCAGAGATACTATAGAACAATTCTCAGATGAAATATATCCATCAGTACAAAGCATATCCAGTGATGTCAGTTGCTGATATGATATTGTAAATGAAAGTGTTGTGTTTAAACTTGTGACAAGTTAACTCCGATCTAATAGAGAGAGAATGAACAAGAGCAAGAGCGAGAGAGAGGGCCCCACTCTCCCCATCCCGCAGATCTTTACTTCTTATTGGAAAACTAGCTGCAGTTAATATTGACACAGCAAGGTGCGAATCAATACATTGAGAATGAGCAATACATTTTAATTTCAAACTGCTCAAACTTCAGCAGCAAATCCATGCAGTTAAGCTGTTGTGGGAGTGGGTGAGAGGGGGCAAGGGAGAGGGTGGATGAGATAGAAATTCGCTGTAGATCAGATCCTGGATCAGCCTCCTCCAGCGTGACATTTCCTGTCAGCTGATATAGACTGGCTGAAGTGACTTTTTAACCTGCAGTTCAGCTCAGAGTCACACAAGCCTGTTTAGCACCACTCTCTGTGCTGGCTCACTGAGACATGTCCATTATATTTAAAATAATTATTCAGAGATTAAATATATGCTGAAATCTTAAGCTAATAGCTTTAGAATGCATGTCAACATAATCTGTAAAATATACATTACTAGTTTTGGGTAAGTAAGATTTTTTTTTTTTTTTTCACAATATTACTGTTTTACTATATGTTTGATCAAATAAATGCAGTCTTAGTGTGCATAAGAGACTTCTTTCAAAATCACGAAAAAAAAATTATTTTGGTCCAAAAATAAATATTTAATACAGTTTTATATGTCTTGGATTAACCACACTGAAAATCATTTTTGAGTGAATTATGTTGCTACAGTAAATGCACAGATATGTCCTGGTTATCACAGGTGTTAAATGTTAAAACATTAAATGTTTTACTGAAGTGGCCTGTTGCCACACCTCTCTGCCATTGAAGCTAAATGACATTGAGGCTGAGCAATGTGAAGAACGGCTTCACACTCACAGAGTGTACACGGGCATGCACAAAAATACACTGCAGAATAATCTATGTCTCCTCCTTGCTATCGATAACAGTTTAACTACATCACAGCGGACAGCTTGTGTCTCTTTATCAGCAGTTCCTCTCTCGCTCCGCATGCAGGACATCACTGGCTGTGAGTTTCAGAATCTACCTCTATATCATTATTTTCCTGAAAAGAGAGATGATGATAAAGCATTACACGCCCCATGCCTGGATAAAAGAACACAGCTGTATTGCTGAGGTTCTAAAATAAAAAAGTATTTTCTTCCATTAAATGCAGGCTGACTTAAAACATCCTCTGCTTTCATGTATTATACTAATAGCCATACTAACATTCAGCGTTGGATAATGAAACACAGTCATTATGTGCATTATTCACAAGCAATTAGCGGTGTTTATGTATCATTTATGAGCATGTCATGAGCAACATGAAAGCGATTAAGACTTATTAGTTTTTTGTATACTGCAATTTGTTTAAAGATCTTATACGTTATACTTTAAAGGCAGATATGCAGATGTGTATGCAAGAAAGGGTGATCTATAAGCTTACAATAGCAATAAATCTAATATTTTTCATTCCAATTTGATGCAAGGGCTGGGATTTCATAAACTGAACATAAATAAAGAAACAAATGTTCAAGTCTGCAGCATCAAGGCTCATTCGGTGTTACGTTCAAGTCAAGTTTGCTAATGTGGTCGGTGGGACTGACAGCAGGGGCCTCCAGGCAGTCACTCAAGGGTCAGTGTGGCTTTCTCTGCTTTAGAGGGGCCAGGCAGAAGAGCTATGCACTTAATCACACCCAGAAGACTGGTCATTATTGCAGTCAGCCAGGGTGAATTACCATATCAAAGCCTGACAGACAAGAGAACAGAATGATTGGCACATTATGATGACAGCTAATGTCGAAGAAAGAGGACAACCTTATCACACATACTGTAAAACAGCAAAGAAACGGGAGAATTCAGAAAGGAATTGTTTTTTCTTTTTTTTTTTATGTGTGTGTAGCTTAGGAGGCCTACTGATCACAGGAAAAACAAGTTAAACCATTACATTTTCAAATATTAAAAATCCATACCACCATTTTCCAATAAATTAAAAATGAAACACTAAAATAAAAAGATTTTATTTGCAATAAGTGCATTTAGGCATTTATAATGGACAATTTAGAAAATAGATATTTATTATATTTTGAGCTCTACACTGTAGAAAACTTAATTAACAGTATTACTAAACAGTGCTATTAACAGTGTTATTAAATTATTAGTGTTTATAATAATTAACTTTAGGTGTGTGTTAGCTAATGACAAAGACCATCACAATTTTAAAATGCAGATACGAGCATGAAAATATTCAGTATTTAGCGATACCTACCAACCAACCGATAAATAAATAATGCCTGCTATCCAATATGATACTGATATACTGTATATTGTGCATTTCTTTATTTCGTTTAACTTCATAAGCAATGAAAATTGTCATGCAGGACTAATTCTTAAGTGATGTGTTTACAGCCTTTAAGATTTTAAAACTACACTAAATGTTGTTTTCTAGGTAAAGCAAGAGCCTGTAATTAAAGTCTTAGAAGGGGAAACATCTGTTTTCGTCCCATATAATTAGCATAATTAATTAACGTTAATCAATCCAAACAAATTATTTTTTAACACCCAGAATAAATCACAAAGCCCTGCTTCTCTCGACTGACCCTGTCGCTGTAGAATGGGTAATTGATCAAAAGTAAATTGGACAATGTGCAGCAATGAGGCGTATTGTATCCTCATATTTGAAGCACACCCAAATCATTAGTCTGAGAGCACAGATGGATTGAGGACCATCTCTTTGCAATATAAAATCTTGGCATAAAATGGTAACTAAGTGTTACCAAAGTGTTAGCAGGATGTTGACAGCAACTGATGAGGTTTGCATCATATTTTAAATGTAACTGCTGTGCGACATACTCTTAACGCAGTCAATCAATTCATAGCCTCAGGTAAAGATCTGGTTGCATGGAATGGTGCAAATGATTTCTAAATATACAAATGCAGTTATTAGGCCTGAAAAACAGTCACACCTTTGTTGAAAAAAATGAAAAAGAAAACTATCCTCACAAAAACATGTACAGGCTCACATGTGCGCACAAACACAGGCCAATAAAAACTCCTTCAAACATGTCTAGAACGGTTTATGAAAAGACAAAAAGAGGGCCTCGGGGAATACCTCGTGTACACGATGCCGGTATATTGCTGTCAGGTTCACTGTCGGATGGGTTAATCAAAAACTCAAGGGGAAAGGTGCTATCTTCACCACACACTGCCATCTTTATCGATTCTATTTACAGCACCTCACCAGGAACGCACTTCTTTAACTATTCAATTGGTCCAAAATAGATTTTTCCATTTTACGCAGGAGCGACAGGGAAAACATTAGACCAGAACAAACGTGATAGAAACGTATCACAAAAGCAGATGAACAAACAGTGTGGGAGATTTATGGCTGGGATTTTAATAAATTCGAGGGAGATGAATTGATTTTGGTTAGGGGTGTAAGCAACAATTTATTGGGTGGGAAAATGCATTATTTTCCAATTGTTATCAAGCTACAGTAAAACTGATTTGTGTCCTATTGCGTTTTATGGATAAAAGGAGGAGGAACCTTCACATGATTTAGATTAAATGTATTAATCAAAACCAGTCAGTGTGAACAATATATCTACAACTTGAGAAGATTTTTGACATTTAATTCTGTCGCAACATTTTGGCTCTGCACCTCTTCCTCCAAATTCAATGGCCGCCACAGCTGAGGGAACGCTCTGTTTTAATTTTATGAGGCTTAAAGTAGCTTTTAACCAGCCAGGCGGCAAATAACATAGGATTAGAAATATTTAGTGTTTTCCGACTCCTTAACAAGGATAATCCTTTAGAAACAAGTCTGACCTTTGCGGCTTAATAACTTGGCAGTAGTTAACTCTTTAAATGATAGCTGGGTAATTTAAAGAATGATTTCGTAGCCATAATGATTGGGAAACAGATCAAGTGAGACACAGAGAGAGAGAGAGAGAGAGAGAGAGAGAGGGAGAGGGAGAGAGAGAGAATGAGAGGGTGGGAGTGTTAGATATGCAAAGATAAGCAGTGAAAGAACATTTCATGAAATTTATCTGGTGTGTTGTTGTCAATTAATTTAGATTTACTGACAAGCCACTAGACTGGAGATACACACATTAATTCAATAACATTAACAAAAAGTAAACTGTTCAAAATCATTAATGCCAGTGCAAATATATATATATATATATATATATATATATATATATATATATATATATATATATATATATATATATATATATATATATATATATATATATATACACATATATATACTGGGCTACAAAATGAACTAAACAAAATTTACAATATAAGCTAATCTTCAGTATATACAAATACCCTTTTGTTCAAATACCCACTCTATTAGTTCAGTCCATAATAATGATAAAATGCCCACCAAGGTCTCTTTGAACAGAAATCCATTTTGTTCCAAGAGAGCCTGTGTCCAGTCACTGTGCTCCACTTACTCTCATGATTTGATAGTGAAAGCAGAAAACTTTTCAGTGTCAAATAGTATTTTAAACCAACAACTAAAGTCCCATGTCATCAGGTCCATGAAAACTAATCTTTCAGTAGTAATAGCTCCTATAAAAGTGGACAGAGCCATTGAAATAGAGGCAAGTAAATAGGCAACAAATCCTTTGCTTGGCTCAGGTGGGCAATGAAGCAAACAAAAAGCTAGAAATGGGATCGGGCCCTGGATAGAGCACACTGGACCATGACTAAAATAGGCCAGAGTTCATAGGTCAAGGTCTTTACTAGCTACCCCCTCCCATACACAAGATGAATAGCTTTGTATACTACTCGGTTCAAGACTGACTTCAATTCACAATTACAAACACTTTTAAATAAGCCGGTAACATACAAGGAGTTTTTTTCCGTTATTTATTATATGATATTATTTTATCATTTTAAAATAAAGAAAAAAATATTACTTATTTGTTACAGGCCTATTTAAAGAGAAAGAGAGAGAAAAAACTGTTATATATTTGCATGCAAATAAATCCAAAATATATTAAATACTAATTGTAACTTCTCATTTTATTTTATAAATCTATATATATATTAGATTTTACAATATATTTCACAACTTTTAAAATGCAATCTAATATTAACCTGTAAAATAAATGGAAAAAAAATGAATATAATTTCCCCCCTTGTTTTATTTTACAGCTATATTTTCCTTTTTTTATACAGTACACATATCTCTCTGAGTCTTTTAAATCAATGATGCTAGTCAGGTAGATTGAACTCTGTTGCCTCAGAGAGTTTTTTTTAGCCCTACAGAAATGGAAATAATCAAAGCCAAAGTCAGAACCAAAGTCATCACATTTGATTACCAATCACACTAGACATGCATGTTTGAATAAATGCACTGTCATGTTTTTATCATCAGAAAGATGCTCCCTGCATGTGGGAAATGTAATTTTATGTTTCGGTGAGTGTAAGTACAGTACACCATAGAAAAAAGACAAGTGCAAACAAGGGGATTTGTATAAAAATTAAATTCACAAAACCAAACAACACTGTGACAACCTAATCCCAGGAGACTTAGTCTTATTCACTCTCAAACCGCCATTATTAACAATGGCACAGTAATTCTGGAACCTTTGAGCTCCAGAAATCAAAGTCTTGCTTAATCTTGCCAATACAGAGACATTCTACTTGTCACAAATGTTTCAAGTGCTACATTCCTCTCCTACAAAATATTTTTCGAGTGGAAGTAAACACTACAGAAATATGACTATGTTGTAACATTGCCCAGGAGAATTTAAATTGTTTTTTTTATGGTTCTATGCAAAACCTATATGACAACAACACAACAGTCACAAAACAAAAACAGTCTGACTCAATAGAGATGAAGGGGTAACCGACAGATGAATTGTAAAACGATAAAAATAATAAAGTTTGTGCTTACGGTGGACGTTCACAGCCAAAGCAAGATAACAAAGAGAAACATGCCTTGATTTATTTTCTCTTCAGCTCTCTTCAAAATTGGATGGCAAACACTCCCTATTCCATTAACTACAGTCCATATGATTTTTGGCAAATAAAACTGTGCAGTAGCATCTGTGTGCCTGATACAGTGGAGGAGAAACTGCAAACGCAAATGATACGTTTTATTATTTGCCACCATCAAATAGGCCCTTGCATCTGCTTCTCTGGCACCAGATCCGCAAACACAGTGCTTGTGTGAGATGGGAGAGACCTCAATCAAACGTAAGCTAAGCCTTTCTTCAGGACATGAAACAGAGCACTCCTCTAGCTGATATTATGTCTGCCAGAGAGAATAGGAGACGATGAAGAGGGAAGAAAGGAAATGCAAAACAGAAGGAGGATGGAAAATAACATGAATTACCTGATGATGAATAATAAGCAGCATGCGGTACATGCTGCACTTATAGCTTGCATGATAATCCCATCATGCATGCTACTGTAAGCTTCTAATGAAGTCATACAGAGTAGAAAGGGTTTCTGCAGGTTTTATGAAGGTAAATTTAAGACTTAAGAGTTATCTGAGACTAAGTTAAGACAGTTTAAGGAATTAATTTAATGGAACACACAATGCATCAATATGGTCTCTAAATGTAAATGTAAACGTATATGTAAATGTAAATATAAAGCTTTAAAATAGAATTTCCATTACATTTTAATTTAATATTGAAATAAATTTCCAGTTCAGATTGGAAGTCTAAATATTCTAAAATCATGATATACAGTGCCTTTGCGAAAGTATTCAAACCCCTTCAAACACCATATAGACAAAGCAAAAACAGAATTGTCACAACTTCATAAAATTATTATTTTTTTAAACTGTAATAAGTAATTTGCATAACTATTCATACCCTTAACCAAATATTTAGCTGAAGAACCTTTACAGTCTCATCAACATTTGGCAATTATCTGCCATTCTTCTCCTCGCCTCTTCAGCTCTTAAGCTCTGTCAGGTTGGATGGAGGCAGATGCACATTTTCAGATTTCTCCAGAAATATTTGATTGGGTTCAATCTCAGGTTGTGGCTGGGCCACTCAAGGACATTCACAGTTTTCTATAAGCCACTCTTGCTGTGTGCTTAGGGTCATTGTCCTGTTGGAAGTAGAAACCTTCTGCCAAGTCTGTTGTTCTGAATGCTAGTCCTTCTGTATATTTATCCTATCTCCACATATGATCATGGAGAGACAATCATGTTCTTGGTCGGAGTCTAGACAAGGCCCTTCTCCAAACTTCTTCCATTATGGATAATAGTGGCTACATGCTTCTGTGAACCTTCAATGAAGCAGAATTTTTTTATGAACTCTTCCCCATATGTGTGGCTTGACGCAAACCTGTTTCTGAGCTCTACAGGCAGTTATTTTGACCTCAGGGCTTGGTTTTTGCTGATATGCATTATCAGCTGTTAGACCTTTTATTAAGAAATGTGGCTTTCCAAATCATACACTGAAAATAATTTTGCCCTTAGGGCAAGTAATTATTTGTCATTGGATCAAGTTATAAAATATAGATTTTTTTTTAATTGGATGATTGAAACATTTTGTTCAGTGTACCCATTCGACTGAATTCGCCAAAGGTTAACTTCACTCAAAGTTTAGTAACATCTACAAGCAAAATTAATGCTCCTGAGCTAAATTTCAACTGTCCCAGATAAGGGTATAATACTTATGCATTGGAATCATTATTATTTTTTTTTTAATAAAAATTTTAAAAACAAGCTTTTTGCTTTACGGTGTATGGTATGTAGATTGATGTGGAAAAAAGTAATTTAAAACAGTTTAACATAAAGCAGCAACATAACGAAGGGGTATGAATTCTTTTGCAAGCCAATGTATTTATTGATTATTGTTCAGTTTCTCAGAAAACAAAACTTCATATGTACATTTTGTATCTCAAGTAGGCCTAAATCTATCTTATTTTAATATTTTTCGATATTTGTATTGGGAAACAAAACAAAACCACAGAGAAAGTTTTTTGCAGTACATCCAACATTTCATGCCATAATTTTAAGACCTTCTGCTCCGATTTAAGTCCTTTTTAGGACAAACTAAGACCTTTTTAAAAACAGAGGAAACCCGGCTAGAAACATCAGTTAAGCTTTTTGAAACATATAAAAGATTCCTTTCTTTTATATTTTGAGTGGACAAAAGGTGAGTTTTCCTTTCAATTGGACATCCAGTCTAAAGCACTGAAGACTGTTTGGAGAGTAGAGAAACAGAAAGCTATGATGAAACAGTGAGTACGCAGGTGATATATCCCTGCACACTAGCAGTGGGGCCGGCAGCGCTAAACGCCCTTCTGCATGGGGCAGAGGAGCTTCAACTTCATCAAACCCCTCGCAGGATCAGCCCCCTTCTTAATGGATTACTGCTGTCTCAGTGGAACCACACTGCAAATAATGATAGAACACCTGCAGATTAAACCATCTTACACAATACTCAATTCATTACCTTTTCCCCAGATAAAGGCCAGCTAATAAAAATATGATTTTCTCTTGCACCGGAACAGTCACACCTTTATCCTTTAAGGGAAACAAAGGGAGAGGGGGAAGGTGATATCATCCGAAAGCAATAACGGCCAACATAGCAATTACAACGTTTCACCATTGCGAGGCAAAAGAAAAATGTGTGGCGGTTTAAAGTGAAATTTTCAACAAATTTACAGTAC